>NW_015166434.1:1041103-1055900 GCF_001447785.1 Gekko japonicus | reverse complement strand
TTCTTAGAATAAAGTGTTACAGCTACCACCTTGTGTAGAAATATGTTCCATTACCAGACCAGATATGCCATCAACTGGTCCTTTTCAGCAGACACTATCTGTTGGGTATTATAAGTTGAAAACACTCAGTATATCTGGGGTTAAATGTTTGTTTATGTTACTCACAGGAAGTCACATGTTTCTCATGTAACCAATGTTCTTTAGCTGTAGAATGCCCGGGAATTTTCTCCCTGATCTAGGAATTTGATTGGGACTAAAGTGTCAAGGTTTTTTTGTCTCTCTCCCTGTCTTTGTTTGGTGTTCTGAAGAAGAAGAAGAGTAGCCATAATCTCTCTCTTCTAGTTTTGTCTTTGTAGAGTAAGGATGTAGCCGATTATGCTCTGTTGTTATTTTCATCCCAGTTACCCTTCCCATGCTAGAATTTAGTAAAAAAAATTATATTTTAATCACACATGGACTCTGAGTCTGAATTATCTTACTCTGGCTCTGCTGGACTATCTTATCTCTGCTAAATACCATTTTTTCAATATCTCACTATCACCCAACACTATCACTCCAAAACATCTCTTATTCCAGCTGCCTGGACTTCATTTTAATCCAACTGCTTTCACGAAACCATTCTTGTATTCTGAGAGGGATGCTTTGACCATTACCATAGCATTTGGGGCTTCTTTTTGTCTGTACACGTTGCACTCTTGCTCGGAGCTATAAGATATATTCAGACCACTCCTGGTTTTGACACTCGTCCCCTTTGAATGTTTTGTGGTATGTGTGTTGTCCACAGGCATCAACAGTGCTTGCCCTGAGTAAAAGCAGCTGCTGCTTTTTCTTTTACTTCTTATGAAGCAATCTTTTGTGTTTTTAGATCAAAGCTTGTAATTCATGGATGTGACCTCCTTGGACTTTTGTCAGCTACCACCTGGAGAACTAGAAAGAAGCAGAAGTGGAATTATGCCATTTCACTTTCGAAACATTCACTGGGGAGAACTCTAACATCACAGATTGCAATGCTGTTCTATATTAGAGCACAATCCATGGTACATTCTCATGCACAAGCCCAATCAAAATGAGCGAGCATTGCAAAATTGCACTACTGTACTGCAGCACAGCCCCCATTCATTTCACTGGGGCTGCTATAGGAGAACTTCCCAGTGGATTGTGAGCCTGGACTTTTCCCCCTTTCCCAGTCTTAACAATGGTGGGATCTCCGCTATAGACCAGACATCTGTTTTATACCACCTTGTCATTTAGACTTCTTTTGAGGAGGTCTAAAGGCCATTTCACATGACCTTGGGAGCCTGCCAAAATGTGAGTTGACAATCTGAAGGCTGAGCTTGGGCAGAGGGGAGGATATATGACTGCTTCATTATATACCCAGTTCCTAATATATTTTTTTTAATGTATATATTCAGGTCTCCATTTTTAAATGCCTCTGTGGGGCGCAGTGTGATATGGACAGAATCCATATTATAAATAAGATTTATACTTAAGATACAGGTCACTCAAGCACATTGCTGTATGAATAAACCCAGGATACATAATGAC
Organism: Gekko japonicus; assembly: GCF_001447785.1. NCBI lineage: Eukaryota > Metazoa > Chordata > Lepidosauria > Squamata > Gekkonidae > Gekko > Gekko japonicus. The sequence goes on along the minus strand of NW_015166434.1, from coordinate 1,054,355 downwards.
CAGCTCATATTTCAGTGTGTATCCAGAACTATATTAATATTTCCTTTAAACATTGGCTGGGATAGCAAGGACTTCTTATGCAAGCGGTGAAGACTTCTTCTAGTGCAAGGAGGTTCCTGATTTCCATGGATTCTGTCCTCCAGTTGCAGCTTTCCGCCATATTCCATCCCATTCCAGAGGGTTTCTTCATCATCAGAAATGTTTTTACAGTGGGAGGGATAAGGTGGGAAAGTCCCGTTTCACGGGCAGAACTCATCTCAGTAGTCTGTAACCAAACCATTGTGATGAAACAACTAGTGAGATCTGGTACAAATAGAGATTCCACTTTTGTTACTATTTTTATTTATTTAAGTATTTCTGTCTGGCTTCTCTCCTCAGCGGAATCTCAACATGTCTTACAAATATACATGGAAGTATAATTTAGACAAACAAGCACACAGCAACAGCGATAAATACATAGTACAACTGCAGTTCCTGAGCTGTTCCTGAATCCACTGGACTGGCTCATTCCTGGCCACTGACTTTGAGCTGTGGGATAAAGGCCAAGAACCTATGGCTCTTGCCTTCCACTTTGTGCCAAATTGCTCACACCTTGGGCCATGCCTGGGCTTAAATAACCATTAGCAGGAAAGGAAGCAGACACTCAGCCAGACCTTATTCAGATGGCAGATGGGTAGCCAAGATTCCCTTCCCTTGATAGTTTGAAAAATTACTACCGCGACATTTATAATTTCGGACAATTATTGTGACAATTATTTACAAATTTAGCTTCTTTATAGCCCTCCTTTCTCACTAAGACTCGTAGGATTATGAGTACAAAAAGAGGGGGGGGAGTTAACTTACAGTATAGGATATCCAATGAACAATCTAATAGGACTAGGAATGCAAAATCGAATGACAATGTGAACGGCAAAATCCCCAGGCCAAGAAAGTGAGAGCAATGCAGAATAAAAAATATTAGAAAAGTCCCATATAAAACTACAGTATTACAGTTATCATAGCCTCCAACACGCAACTCACAAGAAACACTTTGGCCGATTCCGCACAATGATTTGCCCCAGTGTCACCCCCTGATAATATCTGCGGAAATTGATCAGTTCCCCACATGTTGGTCCAGATTGGCAATTGATCCGAATCTAATGGTGTTTCTCCCCTGATTTTCCATCTCAGCTATTTTCAGGATCTTTTTTTTCTATGGGGTTGAAGTCGGGGCATTGTAGTGGGGAACTTGCGAATCAAAGGCTGTCCTCTCTCCACCCCTTTAATGCCCCTCTGCTTCTTTCCCTCCCCTCCCCTTCCTGCCTCTCTCCACCCCTTCAACGCCCCTCTGCTTCTCTGCTTCTCTCCCCCTTCCCCTCCCTTCCTGTCCCCCCCCTCCCTTTCCCGCCCTGGGACAAGGGTTCCCCCCCCCCCGTGTTGTGTTGCAAGACAATACTAATCCATTGTTGACTTGCATTTAAATGTCTTTTTAAATGTACCTCTGCTGTTTCCCCATTTCTATGTTGCAATTTGCTACTTGTACAAAAGTAGTGCCATTGTTTTAAAAAAATGCACTGAGGGTGAGATGGAGGTGTGGACAAAATTTTTCGTGGGGCTAACCTACGGGCTGTAGTGCAACTGTTAAAAAGATGCATTGAGGGTGGCATGGTGGTGTGGACACAATTTTCATGGGGGTGACATGTGTTGCCTTGCATGTCTGCTTCTCTCCCTCCCCCTCCCTTCCTACCTCCCCTCTCCCCTTCCCCTCCCTTTTTCAATCTGGCACAACGCAACTACGCATGCGTAAAGCACGCCTGTTTTCCAGTGGGTGGGTGCGTTACAACACAACCACACCCCTGATCAAAAAAATGGAGGAGGAAGAGAGGGGAGGGGGCGCTTGATTTGGGCAAGGCGACAAACCCGGGTCAGAGTTCCTTAATGCGGAACTCCCCCAACAGAATCAGGCCAATTAGACCTGGGGAGAACAGAGAGCAAAGCATTAGTGCGGAATCGGCCTTTGTGTGGCTTGTTGCTTCTTGTTAGGATCGTGAGAACTTCTAGATTTCACGTACTTCAAACGACTGCTTATAACTCTCATAACTACAGAGATAATGACAAAAATTGTTTCACATTCTATGATTTTGACTTCTCAAATCAATGCAACTCATTTGGCAACTGCCTTCGTGAAAATTAGACCAAAATTATTGTGTGCCATTCAGAGGATCAATTTTACTATAACTTTGGTAGCTTTGTTGCCAAACAACCAGTGCTCAGATGAACTTTGACTCAGAGAAACAATGCTTTGCAGAAATAATACCCAACATCCAAAGCCGTCATATCTCTTTCCAGAATCCAAGCACAGTTATGCTGCTGGAAACAAGTCAGTGCAGTTCACCATAGGATGAGAAGCAGATGGTTTTGTTTTGCATTGAGACTAATAGCTGAATTGCAGCCAAAAAGTCAGAACTCCAGTACTGAGTTCCTTTACAGTAGCTCTTTGATGCATTAGCAAACAATTCTGTCTGCAGATAGCATTAACTCTGAATTATTTACCATGCAATCAATTACATTACAATGCAAGTTCTTTTTGATAACTTGCAAATGAGCCAGGAGCATGTGACTGCCTAGAGACTCAATACATGCCACTTGCCTTTAGGTTTGCGGGGGGGGGGGGGGGGACTGTGCAGTTCTGTTCAGAGTTTCCCCAATCTAAGCCCAGTGAAATCAGTGGGCTTAAATTGAAGTATTTGCATAGGAATACACTGCTAACGTTCATGTCCTGTGCTACAGGAGCTATATTTTTATTAGGGTTTGGAATATATTGCCAGTAGTGTCTGCTCCTTTCCATAAACTTATATCTTCAACTAATTGACTTAGATCCAGCTCAGTACAGCTTGAAGTCAAGAGGAGCAGTTTTTATTTATTCCCCTCCCACTGAATCTCTGGGCCCATGTAAGCAATTTTCTGATGAGTTAACAAGACTATTTATCAGAAGCCATGGAAAAACATTTGCTTACCTTTCACAAACTTAGACAGTGTTCACACGTGCGAGATAATGCGGGGGGGGGAGCGAGGCTATTTGCTCCGCAGGAATTTGACCTGCATTTGCACGATCACACAGTCCCTGGGAGCTGTGGGGGTGGCCCGCCACTGCATGATCAGATGCAACCGAGGGTGAGTTGGGGGAAGGTTGGCCGTGTATTTCTGGTGCACTTCAACAAGGAATTGATGATTCGCATCTCCACACCGAGTGCTCCCTATGCAGTGTGCAATGATGCACATACTAAAACAGGGGAATAAACAACGGCATGGAGTCAGGGTGGCCCAATCAGACCATCCCGATGCCATGAGAGCACACTGGCATGATTACACAGGGGAAAGTTCATTCCTGGTGTTTTCCCCAGTGTCTCGATGGGAGCGGGAAACTTTGGCAGATGTTGGTGTCTGATCGCGCTCTTAAAATCCACCCAGCATTTGAGCCTGCGGTGTGGCTAATTATGTGTGTGATCGTGACCTTAGATCAACATTTTCCATTAAACAAAACTTTCCTCAGATGCAGACTGATATAATACTAAAATATGTTTGTGGTGACCCATGCAGGAAATTCCTATCAATGACCCAAATGGGCACAAGAGTCTATTGACTGCCCAAATGGGCACAAGATGGCAAAAACCTGTCATCTAATATTCGGGGGAAAGGCCAACGTAGAAGATATGTGAGGTAAAAATGTATAGGCCGGTCTGCCTGTCAGGACTGGCTCTACAGTTTCCAAGGTCTTTGGCCTACTAGGGCTCCATAAGTGTCTCAAGGAGGAAAGCAGAGGCACAGTCTTTCAGAGCCTCTACTTTCATGATGGATTTGGAGTTCTCCTTCAGTATGTGGACCAGCCAAGTTGAAGGGAATCAAGATGGTAGTATTCTTTGCAGGGGGCTCCCTGAGAGAATCAAGGCCACAACAGCTGTCTAAATCCATCAACCCCTGGGTCCAGCCCTGCTGCCTATATAGTTCAGGAATGATTACTTGATCCTAAGGTTAAGTCAGAACAGCTAACTATATATACATATGGAGGACATATTTTCTGGTCTTGTAAGCTAACTGTGCCCTGACCTGGAAGGCCTAGACTAGCCCAGTCTCGTCAGATCTTGGAAGCTAAGCAGGGTCAGCCCTGGTTAGTACTTGGAGGGGAGACCACCAAGGAAGTCCAGAGTCGTTTTGCAGAGGCAGGCAGTGGTACACTGCCCTCTGTTCATCTCATGCCTGAAAAACCCTAGTCATAGCAGTGATGCTTTGTTATTAGGTTTGTTATTAGTGAAATACTTTAAGTGACCTCACCAGTTTCCTGCTGTGCCCTTGCCAAGCTATATGTTAAGGGTACATTAAATAGTTGCCAATGCACAGTGAGATCCCTGATGCAGACAAACTCTTGGTCCTAATCTGAAATGGAATAATTTACCCAATCGCATGATATTCATTTTAATTCAAAGTAAGATGCTGTTAGGGTCATCTTCAAGATGTAAACTGTACCTAATACATTCATAGTGAAAGTACAGGGACTAAATCTCTTTTTTATACTAAGAAACCGAAGGAATGCTTTCTGATCACAAATACGTTTAACAGCTTTCCTTCAGCTAATTTTTGATGGGGAGGGGGCATAATTCTAATATAAACTTAAACTGTAGCGGTTTAAGAAAGATATTTATTTAAGAAACTGGAAGGAAAGCTTTCTGATCAGACACATTTAATAGATTCCCTTCAGCTAATTTTTTTTTGGGGTGAGGGAGACAGAATGCTAATATAAAATTAAAATGTAGTACTTTAAGTAATGTATTTTTAAAGGAAGTTTATATGCTCTCTCTCCAGATAACCTGTTCGAGGCAGCTTGTGGTGCATGGTTATTTGGAGTATTTTTGAATACTTTTGAAAGGGAACCATTACTGATCAGAATTGTTTCATCCTACATAGTTAGGCTTAACAAATCCACTGGCTTTTGTTTCAGAAACTATCAGGGAGCTCAAGCTTGTGCGGCTGCCCCTTTTGTGCTACTATTGTTTTCTAAATTATATTTGTGCTGTGTTGTTTGGGTGTACAAACGCCCTTTCACAACCCAGAGCCAGATACGAAATGATATGCAAACAGTGGAAAACTGAAGGGGGGGAGAGACAGAGAGGAGGGGAAAAATTAAATCTCTTTATTATGGTGCATAAACCTTCAGGGTTGGGGAGCTTTGCAGCTGCGCAGGAAGAAAAATGCATTCAAAAATATAATGCGAGTGTGAATAATCCTTTTCTGGAGTCTTGCTCGCAGACTGCTCCTGCTTTGTCAGGTGAACTTGAACCGGGCCATCAGCTTTGCTTTCGTCCCTATGGCTCACTGTCTGTCACCCGAGGGCATTCAGCATCTCGACTGTTTTTAAAAGAGAGCAAACAATCCATCAATGAACCCAGAGTCACTTTCTCATAGAAAAGTAAAATTGGCATGTGACGGTACACTCAGCTCCAGGGTTTCACAGATTAAAATGATACAAGATTGCTCATGTGTTCCTGGGAAGACTGTGTCAGTTATCTTGTTCCCCAGCTAAGAAAAACGGATGCCTGCCGGATTTAACGTAGTATGAAAAAGTGATCAATTAAGCTGAAAACTTTGCCTGCAGAAGAAAGGTACTGAGGGCTCCAGACTTAGTGCAGCTGAGCTCAAATCTCTCTATCTCTCTCTCTCTCTCTCTCTCTTCCCCCCTCCCTCCCCACATTCACCACTTTTGTTTTTCTCATATTCTCATATGATTATTTCAAAAATAGTGTGAGAACTGGTCCATGCTCTCAGCATGAAATACGTTCTCTGTGTGAATCCAAGTTTACACTGGTGTTTCTTGCAACATTTATGTAAAATGTGGGCAACATGCCCATCTTTAAATACCCTTTTAAACCCTTTATCAAGACATTGGACTTATCAAAGTTTCCTGGGTGGTGTATACAAATGTTTAGAGATCCATACACAGGAGCATGTGTCTTCCATCATTAATTAACATCTGAGAAAACTGCTGTCATGCTTGTAACATGAAGAAACTGAACTGAACAAGTGCTTTCACAGACTCAAAGCTACAACATCGGATGTGACATATAAATTAGTTGGACACCCCTGGCCTGATTCTAAAGGGTTCTGTACCTGTGGAATTAGAGACAATTTGTGCTGCTGCCGCTCAAGTTTGCTCTGGTGAGGTTGGATTTGTGCTGGCATTAAAGTCACAGGAGTTCTGCCTTAAAAGGTAACAAATAGAAAATAGTCAGTGGCAACTGTGATATATTTATGAAGGGAATATCACTCTTTTATAGATTTTTTTAAAACAGATCATTATTAATACTAATACTAGTACATTTCTGTATGTTCATACAAGAATAAACATCAAAAAATGATTCCACAATGTTGACAAGCACAGTCCGATAATCTAAAGTTCTTACAAGCAGTAACTTTTCTTTGTGTCTTTCTTGTACTAATATTGAATTGTAGACAAATAGCATAAAGATCATGAATCTGCAGACAGGCTTTACTCCAACACCTGTTTCATAAGGCTTCTTCAGAGCAGAATATGTCTAGACTCAGTGAATCCTTTCCTACTCAGCGTTCATCTCTGCATGCTGTCTCTCTGCATAATGCTCACACTCAGTGAAATCTTCTCTTGTCCAGTTTTCTCTCTGTATGCTTTCTCTCAAACACTTGAATAGTTCTGGTAAGAAGCCTAGCTCCAAGAACAGCCAGTGTAGTACTGTAGTTAGTAATGTGTTAGTAATACAGTCAAAGGGACAGAAGTAGACTGGCTTTTTTAAAGCACTGGCACAGTGGGCCACTGGTGGCTAGGAGCAGGCTGAGCCCCCTGCAGTGCTGATAGAGTTGCCAACTCCAAATTGAGAAATTTCTGGAGATTTGGGGATGGTTCCTGGAAAGTGTAGGGTTTGGGAAGGGCAGGGATCTTGGAGGGGCATAAGGCCACAGAATCCACCCTCCAAAGCAGCCATTTTCTCCACATGAAATGGTTTCTGTCATCTGGAGATCAGTTGCAATTCTGGGAGGTCTCCAGGCCCCTCCTGGAGCTTGGCAACCCTATGTGCTGAGAGTGCTGCAGGGGGCAATCAGTACAGCCTGGTCCAAGGCTGTTCTAATGTCCCAGTCTGCTCCAGCCAAGGGGGATGTTTTAGGGTTGCCAGTTTTGGATTGGAAAATACCTGGAGATTTTGGGGGTGGAGCCTGAGGAGGGTGGGATTTGAGGAGAGGAAGAACTTTAGCAAGGTATAATCCCTTAGGCTCCACCCACCAAAGCAGCCATTTGCTCCAGGGGAACTGATCTTGGTCATCTGGATATCAATTGTAACAGCCAGAGATCTCTGGGTGCCACCTGGAGGTTGGCAACTCTAGGATGCTTGCATGCTTATTCTGAACATGTAAAGATTAACCATAATGGCCTGAATGCCCTTGCAGCCACAGCTGTGTTTAGCAAGGCAAGAGAAAAGACGGGACATTTCTGACACAGATGTAAATAGTTGTTTTGATGCCAGTCATGGGGGCTGAAGAACTCTAATTTTGGAGTGGAGGGTGCAAATTCTAGACCTCCAATATTTTGGAGAAGAGAGAGGGACAAGAGAGGAAAAACAAAACAAGTTGTCTGAATCTGTAGGCCTAATTTCTTCCATTCCACCTTTTTGGGACATCCTCATACTGGTCATCACCATCATAAACTAATGATTCTAAAAGGGTGAGGCAAGCCTGCTCAGATACTGATAGGAAGCGGTAATGGAATGTTTGTCCCACCAAACCATGAATCTAGATTTGGATAGGACAGTTGGGTGAACCCTCTCAAGGCCAGCATCAGAGGCTGGCAGAAGTTCCTGAAGATGGGGGAGAAAGCAGAGTGCAAGAGAACTGCATTTTGCTGCTCTCTCCAGAGCCTATCCCAGTCTGCCCAGTGACCCTTGGAACAGGGCCATGGATCTGTTACTCCTTTTAGACCTGTCAGCATCAGTGGAACTCAAAGGAGTGCAAGAAATGATAGTGTTTAAAGTCGTAACAAGCAGAGCATGCCTGCCTTGGTGCAGAGTATTTAAAGTTTATTATACAAGTATTTACACACAGTCCACAGGAACTCAGCATTCGGCTGTTAGACCAACAAACTGCTTCGCCACGCACTAGTAACCACATAGGCAGTTGCAGTGAACTCAACTACATTCAATATATACAGGTACACAACCAATCACAGTACAGTACAGTACAAAATGCCGAGTCATAGTGACTCCTTGAAAGCTGATGCAATTGGCTGTCATGTGACCTCTGAACTGTCAAGTTAGATCACACAGATCTCAGTGACTGCTGTCATCTTGAATGGCAACACTCTGTATATGCCAACAAGAAAGTCACATGCTGTTCCCCCCTATAGTTGCAGTTAGGGGAGAAGTGTGATAGGGAGGGGAAAGTGACCACAACTGGGGGAAGAAGAAGCTACAGTGGGGGGGGGGAGTGGTTGCAATTGATAGAAACCAGCTGCCTGAATCCACTCCCTACTCAACCAGATGCATACAGAAGCAGGGATTGTTTGCTTCATCACTTATGGTAGCTAGGAGTGACAATCTTCTTTACTAGGACCAGCCCAGCAGTTAGGGTTCCCGTCCTCCAGGTGGGGCCTGGAGATCTCCCAGAATTACAGACTACAGAGATCAGTTCCTATAAAGGACTGAGACTGGGGCATAGCGTAGTGATTTCAGCTCATACTTTATTCGTGCATAGGAGAACTTGAGATGAAGTAGCCGGGCCAGAGGCTGGCTTATATCCCCATAGCAAACCACACCCAAACACACACCCACACCCGTGATAGGATTATTTACAGTGCACCCAAGTCCCATAGGTCAATTCTCGGATCCTAGCTCTCTGATAGGTGCGCACTAGGATCTGTTCGGGCTATTGTCTCAGGAAACGAAGCTTTGGCTCTTCGCATGGCCACGTGCGGACCCAACCGCGTGTGCGGTTTCTGCAAGAACACAACAGTTCCCCTGGAAAAAATGGAAGATGGATTCTATGGCATCATGCCTCACTGAGGTCCCTCCCCTCCCCAAACCCCACCCTCCACCCCCCAAACCTCTATGAATTTCCCCATCTGGAGTTGGCAATACTATCAACAAAAGTGGTGAACCAGGGAGTCACCTAGGGTGCCTGAGCCTGATTTTAAGGAGCATCAAATTAGGTGTAAGTACTTTTCTTTTCCCTAGACTTATGTTTTTCTCTCTACATTGAATGGAAAGACACCAAAGGTATAGGTCACGTAGGGAGCAAAAAACCTTTGTCAGGCCCTGCTCTTTGCAAGCATTTTGATTCTCTGGAATCTATTCTGATCCATTCTAAAATATATTTCTGGCATGGTTTGGCCTCATGGCTCTTCCATTCCTTATGGCACCATACCCTCAGAAGTTGACTATATGGATAATTGGCTCTTCCTATGATGTTGTTGCGGACCGAAGTCTGGCACCCCACCCAAAAAAAATTCCCAAACCAACCGCCTGTTCTTTCTTTTTATACCCAAGTTTCGTTTATTGTCTTAGCCATTGGCCATAACAGCACAAAGTAAATCAAAGCACAACAGAAATATACATCAATAACTTGCAGTAAGTCCTAGACCCCGTCTTATCTTTTTTGCCGCCAGTGCAAACAAAGCCATTCTGCTAGTAACATGTGCATCAGTATCAGAAAGCAAGAACACAGTCAAATCCTGCTCAGCAGTTCCATTATACAGAGGTACAATAGGATAAATAAACCTTTGCCTAAGTGATTCGTGCCATAAACATCTCAGAATGTAATGCTTGACATCATCCACTTCATCCATACCACATAGGCATATTCTAGAAGCGGCAGGGGCACCCAGAAAGTGACCTATACAAACCATTGAATTATTAAATACCCATTCCTTCAGTTTAGCCCTTTGGTTTTCGTTTACCAATAGGTCATCGGGGATTGAGTATTTCAATAAAATAGAGTTCAAGTAATCATCTGATCTTTTCGAGGATTTCAACAGCAAACCAAAACTTTGAACACCTAGAATATCCTGAGGTCGTTCTAAACATTTCCTCCAATACGAGAGGATTCTTACATTTGCCCTGGCTTTCAGGGATACCATACCCAGTTCAGCCCTCATCAACGCCACAGGTGAACCTTTGGGTAAGACCAAAATCCGCCTCATAAAATAATTTTGCACTGTTTCTAGCAGGGACAGCAGCGATTCGTCCCAACCCCAAATCTCTACCCCATACAGCATTGCTGAAATTATCTTACTCGTGTATAATTTAACAACTGGGTCAATCATACCTCCACCCCTAGAAAAGTAAAACTTCAGCAAAGCCCCTAGATTGTTCATGGCAACGGTCTTCAGTTGTGTAATATGGGGACGCCAGGAGAGGGTTTCTGAGAAGTTTATACCCAGATATCTGTATGTGCTACATTGCTCAGTTGGTGTACTAAGAATACTCCAAACGGATTTCTTGGGTCTTTTCCTGAAAACTAGCACTTTAGATTTGGCGTAGTTTATTTGCAGGGCTTCTGCCCTGCAATATTCGCCCAATTTATTAAGTAACCTCCTCAGACCAATCTTGGTTACAGAAAGAAGAACCATATCGTCCGCATACAAAAGAATTGGAACTTGTATTGCCCTATGGCTGGTGGCATAAATTCACTGCCTTCCAAATTGGCAATTAGGTCGTTCAAATACAAATTAAACAGGGTGGGAGCTTTTTATACCCTGTTGGTTTCAATAACTTCTCTGTAAATGCTATTAGTCACTCAGTATTGCTACTTTGAAAGGTCCAAAACTGACCACCAGTTCTTTCATTTTACACCCTGTTTATTTCAACAACTTACTTCTGTGTTAACGCTATGGGTCAGATGGATCGCACTATGGGTTAGATGTCAATAAAGCTGCATCCAGGTTTGGCGTTGGGTACAATTTATCTGTAGTAAGGCAACAGAACAAATGGCAAAACATAATGCATTGGACTCAGCCAGTTTTTCCACTCATTTTTGCCCTGCCCCCCTCTTTATTACAGCCCCCATCCCACATGGTTTTGGCCATGCAGGTTCCATGGTCCCAGCAGAGCCTCTGGGGTTATCCTCTTCCTCCCATTTTCACCTGCAAAAGAGCTGGTTGGATTCGATGCAACAAATGCCAATATTTTTTAATGGGTCACAAAAATTGTGGATGTGATGTCAAACCTACAGCTGAACACACTGATTTGGACCATTGGAGGGGACTCACATTAAATTAAATTAAAACACAGATATTTGTTTTTCGAAAATGGGAATGACTTTTTTAAAAAATCATTTTTCATTTTAGTTTTTATGTTCTGTTTATGTTTTATAATCTCAAATAGCCAAGATCAGATGTTGAATCCAGTATACAGGAATGTATAGATTTTAATCACAATTTCATATTTAATGTGGTTCTAATACATCTGTGCAAGTACATGCAGTAGGCACAATCCAACTAAAGATAAGCATTGTTAGAACAGGATGCCTATCTTTAACTGCCCAATATTTACACATATCACAGAAGGGGCCATAGGCCATCTAATCCAACCCCCTGCTCAATCCAGGATCAGTCTAGAGCATCTCTGACAAGTGTTTTTGGGACCCTGAAGCTTGAATTGTTATGGGGGACTTTCTCAACCAGCAACAATAGAGCAACATCCAACAAGATTCAAAGGGCCTTACTGCTTTGCAAGGACCTCGAGGCCCGAATGGCAGAGAATGGGGTGGTGGGGTGGAGCCCTTGAAGATGGACCATACAGTGAGCCCCTTCCCACCAGCAACGAGGTCTGGGTAACACTTAAAAACCACTTTTAAAAACTCCATCAATTTTGTTGAAAAATTCACTCATTGGAAAAAAAGTTGCTTCAGGGCCCCTCCTAGAGTAGAGGCCCTGAAGCTTAAGATTGATTAGTTTTGTAGTAGATCCAGCCACTGCTTAAAGACTGCCAGTGAGGGAGAACTCACCTTCCACTGTTGCACAACTCTTACTGTAAAAATGTTTTTCCTAATATCCAGCTGGTACCTTTCCGGACTTAATTTAAACCCGTTATTGCGAGTCCTCTCCTCTGCTGCCCACAGGAACAGCTCCCTGCCCTCATCTAAGTGACAACCCTTCAGATACTTAAAGAGAGCAGCTGCAATAATTGAATATACTTCCTAAACTTATTTTTCTTTTTCAAACTATTCAAATATTACTGAAACAATCATACTTCCAGGAATTGAACAAAATAACAATGAAATTTATATGGCAAGGGAAGAAACCTAGAATAAAATTGAAGGCATTATAGGACTTTAAACAAAATGCAGGCTTTGGTCTTCCAGACTGGGGAACGTATTATAAAGCTTGTGTACTGACATGGATTAAAGAATGGATAAGAATTGAAAATACGAGACTGTTAAAATTTGAGAGACATGATTTAAAGCTGGGATGGCATGCCTATCTTTGGTATCAAAAAGCGGATAATCACAAATATTTTAAAAACCTTTTGGTGAGCAAAGCATTGCTGTTAGTATGGGAAAGAATCAGGCATAAAAGGTATGTGAAGGTCCCGAAATGGGTCTCTCCAGTGGAAGCATTTACTCAACCTAGAAGAAAAAAGTATTTAGATATGAAGACTTATTAGGAAAGGAAGACAGGTTGAAGTCCAAAGAAGAACTAGAGGAACAAGATATATATTTGGATTGGTGGACAAGAGTACAGCTAGAATCTAGATATGCTAAAGATAAACCTCAAGGGTTTGTTGTAGAATAATCAGAGTTTGACACACTTTGATATGAAACAAATGATAAATTGATTAAGAAATTTTATGTATATTTGTTACAGATAAAGATGGAGGATGAGGCGATTAAAGAATGTATGTTAAAATGGGCCCAAAATTTTAGTTATAATATTGATCTTGACCATTGGTTGCAAATATAGAAAACAAATATTAAAATAACAAAATGGGTTGCCTTTAAAGAGAATTTATATAAAATGTTCTATAAGAACATAAGAGACGCTAATGTTGGATCAGGCCAAAGGCCCATCCAGTCCAACACTCTGTGTCACACAGTGGCTAGAAATACCAGGTGCCATCAGGAGGTCCACCAGTGGGGCCAGGACATTAGAAGCCCTCCCACTGTTGACCCCCCCCAAGCACCAAGAAGACAGAGCATCACTTGCCCCAGAGCCCCTATCTATACCTTGTGGCTAATATCCACTGATGGACCTCTGCTCCAT
>NW_015166434.1:1029284-1040993 GCF_001447785.1 Gekko japonicus | reverse complement strand
ACACAGTATTCCAAATGAGGCCACACCATTGATTTATATAGGGGCATTATGATATTGGCTGATCTGTTTTCAATACCCTTCCTAATAATCCCCAGCATAGTATTGGCCTTTTTTATTGCAGTCACACACTGTCTCGACATTTTCAGTGAGTTATCTACTACAACTCCAAGATTTCTCTCTTGATCAGTCTCTGCCAGTTCAGACCCCATCAATGTGTATTTATATTTAGGATTTTTGGCTCCAATGTGCATCACCTTGCACTTGGCCACATTGAACCCCATTTGCCATGTTGACGCCCACTCACCCATCCTTGACAGATCCCTTTGGAGTGCCTCACAATCCTCACTGGTTTTCACCAATGTTCCCTCTAAGCTGTGGAGTCTTGTGAGCAAAAATTCTACTTTGTGAGCTCCTGGCATTAAAGTTGTGGGCAAGCGATTTGGCTCCTGCATAAATCAGTTTACTCTGGAGCCATCATTCCTGAGTTAAGATGAAAATGTGTGAGCTGGAGGCTAAAAAACTGTGAGCTAGCTCACACTAACTCAGCTTAGAGGGAACACTGGTTTTCACCACACTGAACAACTTCGTATCATACGCAAATTTAGCCACTTCACTGCTTACTCCCAACTCCAAATCATTAATGAACAAGTTAAAAAGCAGTGGACCAAGTACTGATCCCTGTGGTACCCCACTGCTTACCACCCTCCACTGAGAGAACTGCCCATTTATACTCACTCTCTGTTTTCTATTAATTAGCCAGTTTTTGATCCATAAAAGGACTTGTCTTTTTATCCCATGATTTTTGAACTTGCTTAGGAGCCTGGCATATAACACCAGAGAAATTAGCCAGAATGTATCCTGCAATGTCTGATAAATGCTGGAAATGTAAGACATGGGTGGGAAGTAATTTCTGTGTTTGGTGGAAGTGTAAAGAGGTGATGTTATATTGGAGAAGGGTTCATGAAATGTTACAGAAAATGCTTGTTACCGCTACCATTTAAACCTGAAATGTCCCTGCTTAATATTATGCCTGATGTAAAAGACAAGAAAGTTAAATATCTAATTATACATATAGTTATGGCAGCAAGAATTATTTATGCTAAGCACTGGAAGAAAGCAGAGATACCAACAGAAGATGAACTTTTGACGGAAAAAAATTGAAACAGCGGAAATGGATATACTGTCAAACCTGTTGAAGGACAGAAGTAAACAAAATGTGAGAAACAATTGGACACTATTTTATGACTGGGTGGAAATAAACTTTGAAGACCAAGAACAATGAATATATATAATATAGATTTGGAGAGACTCCAATTTGAACTATATAGAATTTGACTCTTGTCAGGAAACATAACAAAAGATTTTAATGCTTTGACTAAGTGATATTAGCTTTAGTAATTCTACAAAGAAATAGAACTGGAAACAAAGGACTAAGAATGAAAACTTGTAACAGCTATTATACAAATTTGATGGAATTCTCCTGTATGTCTTATCCCATACCCTGTATCCTTCCTACCCTTATATTTTCTTGTCCTATAATATGTTAAAATCCAATTTAAAAAGATACTTAAAGAGAGCAATCATGTCTCCCTTCAACCTCCTCTTCTCCAGACTAAACATTTGCACGTCTCTCAGCCTTTCCTCATAGGGCTTGGTCTCCAGGCCTCCGATCTTCCTCGTCGCTCTCCTCTGCATCTGCATGCATGCACATATACTGTAGATGACAGTAGGCCAGGGTTCCCCACTTTGGTACCCATGGGCACCATGGCACCCACCAGGGCTATTTTTGGGCAGGAACGCACAGGAACGGAGTTCCAGCTGGCTCCCAAGTTGGCCACACCCAGCAGGAACTCATTAACATAATAGGCCACACCCAACAGCAGGAACTCATTAGGATTGGCTACATTTGGGGTGTGTGGTCTAACATGCAAAGGGGTTCCTGCTACAAAAAAGGCCCTGGGTTTTGACAACAAACAAGTAAACAGAATAAGAAGCAAAAGGTGGGTGTGGCTGGATGACCACACTTCTGGTAACATGGGGGTGCGGCCTAATGTGCTAATGAGCTGTGCTGTCAGGGGTGTGGCCTGATATGCTAATGAGTTTCTGCTGTTGGGTGTGGCCTATTATGCTAATGAGTTCCTGCTGGGCTTTTTCTACAAAAAAAGCCCTGGCACCCACCAATACTTCCCTTGGCTCTCAGCTAGCTTTTCATTGTAAGGCAGGGTTTGTTATTGGCTCCCCTCATTCAAATGAAAGGGTTTCCCATGGCTGCAAAGTGGGGAGGGAGGTATGGTATTTGGTTCTGCTTCCTGCCACAGCCATTTTCGCATTTGGTTTGAGGTCCTGTGACAGCCATTTTGGGGTGGTGCTCTCCACACTCTCTCAAAATCCCATTGGTCCCTGCAGGCTCAAGCGGTTTGTGACCCCTGAAGTTGACTTTTGCAATTTGGGCATTCATGGTTTATTTGTGTGCTGGGATTTGATCACGTGACAGTCACCAGCGTATTTTTACTCCCACCATTCCATCATTGCAATAATTACATCATTAGATTTGGTGGGAAGCTTGGTTTTATTAGTACTGGGAGGAAGCAGAAACTTATCTCCCAGTATTAGCCTATTTTGCCATCCATGGTGATCCTGTGATACTGTATACAAATATTAAAACATCCAAAACAAATAGTGCAAACCTATTATGAAATGTCAGTGCATAATCCTGAGAATCTTAGAGTTGCCTGTGTAAAAACACAGCTTCGGAGGGAGGCTACGAGTACACCTTTTCCTTGCTGAAAATACAAGACAAAAAACAAAAGCAAAAAAAGCTGATGAAATGCTAGGATTCTTCTCAGACCCAGTGTGTCAAAGCCATGTCAATGTCGCTTCTCTTCCCACTTATCCACCACAGCATTCTTCACCTTACCTATAAGTGTATTCATATTTGCATCCCTGCTGCTTCTCAGCAAGCATGAATTTCAGATGACAAATGAAAGGGAAAGTGTGTCAATTATTCATTTAGCAGAACGGGCAGAGGAGAGGTGGCGGGAGGAGGAGGATCTGCAATCCCCTTTGGATTCAACATTGCCTGCCACGTGGACTCTGTTAAGACGATTAAATCATCTCCTGGCCCAGCTGTGCTGCAAGAGTTGAATGAACTGCGGCTCAGCAGTAAGTCACTATTGAGGGTCTCAGCTGCTGCTGCTGCTGCTGCCCTCCAGCTTTCCCAGGACTAGTGTGATACAGCACCAGCAACATCTAACAGCGCAGCCAGCATCAGCATACCCTGAGGTTAGGGCAGCTGCCAGGGCCCAGGACTTCTGCTGGGGCCCATCCAGGCACCTCCCTTCCCCCTCTGCCTGGGCTCTTCCCTACCCATTCACTTGCACGGGCTCCACCACTCGTGCTCCCACTTTACCAGCACTGATAGGGAGGTGCACAGCAAGCAGCAGTCCCAGCAGCCACAGCAGCAGCACTACCAGCTGCATGCCATGCACTAGCAAGTGCAGTTGGGGAAGGAGCATGAATGTGATACAGGTGGGCTGTGCTGTGCTGTGTGAGCAGGTGGTGGGATGGCCTGTAAGCAGGGGAAGGATGCATAGTTAGGTGGGGGGCCTAAAAGATGGGGGGAAAGGGGGGATTGAAGAGGGGCTGGTGGTAAGTAGAAGAGGGACCCTCAAAAGCTAGAACCAGCACTGTCTAGCAGAAATATGTGACTGAGAGTGAGATCATGGGTGGGGGGGGAGCTATTTATTTGCTACTACTTATTTACTACTACTACTACTAAGTAAATATTACTACTATTTATTTACATTACTCATGATCCACCTTTCTCATTTGGGACTCAAGGCAGGTTACAAAAAGCAAGTCAGTACAATCAACAAGATGGGACATTCAATAAGCAATGAGCAATGAAATAGGAGTTGGGTTGTAGAACATCTAATTAGAAGTCTGAAAAACAGAACTGTTAGCACGACACATGAAATGATGCGGTACTGCACAATAGAATCAAACCCACAATAAACTGTACAGAGCACAATCCCCAGTTACTTTGTGAAGTTTTTTTTTGTACAGTGCTACTCTATTGCCTGCATAGCAAAGCCCTCCTGAATAATTTAGTTTGCAGAAAGCCAGTAGAGTAAGAGCCTTCCTGACCTCCACAGGCAGGTCATTCCACAAAGTGGGGGCTACAGCAGAGGAGATACTTGTACAGGCAGTTGACACCCACAGAAGCCCCTGCTGACATGGGGGAGTTGTCATGGCGGAGCATAGGGGGAGAGATAGTCTTGCAGATATCAGGGTCCAAGGCTACGAAGGGCTTTGTATGTGGTAGTCACTCCATGAGGGCTGGGTAGCCGCCACTGAATCGCCACAGGTGCACTGCCTGGTCCTGTTCGCCATGCCAGGTATTCCAGTTCCCAACCAAGTCACAAGGGTAATCAGGATCTGTGTGCAGCTCTGGAAGGACCTGCTCCGCCAGGCTGTTGTAGGCATCCAGACATTCAGGTTTCATATTGTGGAACTGGATCTTGTACAGATGGTTGGTCTCTTTCTTGGACAAAAGATTGGAATGGGGATCCACATTGTGGACAAAGAGGGACGGAACCAGCCACTTTCATTATCTTTGGAGTAGTCCCGGGCAGCGCCACAACCACCGCTGCGGGCCACGTAGAATCTTCCGCCCCACACCAGCAGCAAACACCATGCCAGGATCCTGCAGACCCGCATCACCATTTTCGCTGTGCAACTACCCGACTCCAGCAAGCGCCGGGAGGGACGAGCGATGGGGTATGTGGTAGTCAGTACTTTAGAGTGAGCCCAGTAGCTGATGGGCAGCCAGTGGGGTAACTGTAGAATGGGAGTGATAGGCATACTCCATCTAGCTTCCAATAATAGCTGAGCTATGGCATTCTGCACCAAATGGAGTTTCCGAATTGATTTTGAGGGGACACCAATGTACAGTGCATTATGCAGAATGTACATGTGTTCACCATAACATGTGAACAGGAGGAGAGCAATCTCCCATACAGGCACCAAGAAGACCCAGACTAGCTTCACTTCAGCAAGGCCGCTGTTGTACACAATGCATCTTCAGCCATCCCTTGAGATGATAGGATGAGCTACCTGTCAAATGTAAAGTGCAGAATCCATTCCCAACCTTTGATGCTACCCTGGGGAAGAGAAAGACTTCACTTGCAGATACTCTAATGGGAAAGAAGACCACTATAATATCCTTCCCCCACACACACACGCATAATTCACTAGCCCCTGCCATTTCTTTGAGCAACCAATTTTCTTACCCAAAGTAACTATCCATACTGCTTCTATTTCTTCTTCCAACTACATTGAGCTGAACAGAACAGGAAATGACAAAAGTTTGCTTAGCAGCTTCTCACCTCTTCCTCCCGATTGCTTGGCCCAACCTTAAGGAGGAAAAAGATGGTGGTGGGGGTTCCAAAGGCAGCACAATTAGGAAAGGAAAGGAAAGGAAAGGAAAGGAAAGGAAAGGAAAGGAAAGGAAAGGAAAGGAAAGGAAAGGAAAGGAAAGGAAAGGTCAGTCCAGACTAAGCAAGCCTGAGCATTGTCCATTTGCTCATTTCTTTGTTCATATTTCTATTCCTATGGTGCTGGCCATCTTAAATAAACTCATATAATTTTACTTTTTTTTTAAAAAAAGGAAAAACCAAGAAACAGGTTCCCCACCACCACCGTTTCAGTGAACAGAGGTGGTTTATCACCCCATTGGCTAAATCCTTAGGCAGCAATCTGAAGAATGACGGAAAGTTGTGATGATGTTCTTGGCAGGGTGCAGCAGATGGCATTCACTCCCAACAGCTTTTGGTGAATGGTCATCCCGCTCTCCCTTTGCTGGTGGAGTTCTTCCAGGAAGGAAAGTGTAGGAAGGATGTCAGCAATTCTAGCTGGTTGACAGGGCCAATCCAATCCATTAGTAGGAAAGGGGATGCCTGTCGGAATGCAGTAGAGGAGACTGGGGGGGTTTCCCTTGAATAAGGGACGCATAGGGGTGCAGTAGATCATTGGCAGGAAGCCACATAGTCTGAAAAGATTCAATAAGATATTAAGTCAAGTGGATGTGAGAATGTGGCTGGCCTGCCTGCATCGACTACTTGTGAAGTTCTTGCTACTGAAGATGAATCTGGTTTTAGGTAAGGCTATTCTATTTTATCCAAGCAACCGTAACTGGCAGCTATACTGTGTGGGCATGGAAGATTATCTTCCCACAAACTTCCAGGTCCTGGTAATATGACCCTGAGCCCGTACGAGGGATTACTTAAAGCCCATCGAAGCCTTCTTGATTGTAACCTCTACAGCAGCTTGCCCTTACTAGTATTTGCCTTCAGTGTCAGGAATCCAAGCCAACTATGCCAGGGTCATTCTGGACACAGTCATTGTGTAGAAGTTATGGCCACCAGAATTTAACAGAATTAACTTCTGGTCTTTCCAATGGCTCCTAACTGGCCACGATAGAAAATATGATATTGGACTGCACAGATCTTTAATCTGATTCACCAGCGTACTTAATTATCAAGTGACAAGGATATGAATCATTCTCTTCTGTAAGTCTCCCTAGGTTATTATCACTCAGACATGATTGTCTTAATCTTTTGCTTCACTCTGTTTTCCTTTCCAGTAAGTCCTCTGACGTTTCCCTTCCGTTGCACTCAGCGCCCTCCACTGATACACAGGGGAGTGTTTTGTTCCCTTCCGTTGTGTGACAACACCAGTTGATCTCAGTGGAGATCTAGCCCAAATGGGCTACGACTCGTGAAGCTGGTAGTGGGTGAGAAAGGCAGTTCCCCCTAGAGTAGGCCATCATGTTAATCAGGGTTGATTTGTAAATGGCGTCTCCCCCTCACCCCCCTTTGCTTGACTCCCGCTTCTCTGCTCAATGGCGCAGATGCTGCTTTGTGCTGTCTGAGACCAGGCAGCTATTAGCAGCAAATCCAGCGAGTGAAATTAATGAAGGGGACTGCTAATAAAAGACAGCTCAGGACAGCCAGACCAAGTTGCTCCAAGCAGTAATTAACTTCTTTTAAAAACTCAGGAAGGTAAATATTCTATCAGCGATGGTCCGTGCTCTCTTCTTTTTAATAAAGGCGGGGTGGTGGTGAGACTCTGATCTCAAGAAACTATAAGACGATCAATTGTTCTTGCCAATAAGAGCAATTTTCAGCTCGTTCTTGTGATTTCCTTCTCATTCTAAGTTCCTGGCCCAGAAAATGCGGAGCCGTTTTAAAGAGGCAAATGGAGGAATGACCCAAGTAAGATCCTCCTGCTGGTTGAAATAATTCAGGATGGTTTACTAACAAGCTCTCTCAAAAGAAATGTATGGTACCAGACCATGTTACAAATGGGTTGATCCCTGCCTCCCCATCCCAAGGCTATAACCGAATGATCATTCTCTTTCATTAGGATTTTGGATTCTGAAATCCAACAAGACCTACCTTTTCAGATATTATGATCACAAATACTAGGTGCCTACCAACCATGCAAAACAGGAGCATATGCTACTTTTGATCCTCCTAATATGTGTGGTCACCATGTTGTATGAACAGGGGCAACATGCATATTTACCACACATGTACAGCATGCATGCACAGTATGCATGCAATATAGGCATAATAACTTTGCCTTGCCTTATAGGGGCTATAGGGTTGTTGTGTGAGAGAGAATGGGTTGGAGGAGCCCACCAGCTTTTCCACTAACTCTTGCCCAATTTCCCACATTACTTACCTTCATCCTACATGGCCTTTGTACATGCAGGTCTAATGGCAGTCAGAGGGGACCACTCCTTCCTTTCTAATCTGCAGAAAGGTTTATTGGATCCAACCCAGTGTACATAAAGGGCTTTGAGCAATCAGTGCACAGTGTATCATGATCTTTTTCATGATCACCAAAGTATTCTACACCATTCTGCAATGAAGCTGACTGGGTTACCCCAGGCCATTCACTCTCGCTTGCCCAGACTACTTCACAGGGTTGCTGTGAGCAAGGATAAAATTGAGAAGGAATTCTTGGAAGAAGGGTGGCATTAAAAATTTACTACAATTTTCAGACAAAACAACATTCATTCTTTACAGTGGGGTAAATCCAATTATCCTCCAGGTTGCCTTCTTCCAGCCTTTCCCCCCACTGAAACAGCCATCAAAGTTTGGAGGACAGCTCCTTAGATGAGAGGGAGTCTTCCAATGAGCCAAAAGGAAATATGGAGTATAAATATTTCAATTAATAAACGTTGCTCAGTGGGGTGGTAAGATAGGGGTAGGATCCACCCCAGTGAGATTAAAGCCCATGTTGGGCCCATAATTGAAGCTGTTCATGGAGCTGAGTAGCATTACGGCCACCTTTCGATAAAATATGAGACCGGGGGAAAGTATCATCCCAAGGGAAAACTCAGATTAATCTTTGAACCAAGCTGAGACTTTTGGGATGTATTTTAATTGAGACTTCCAGTCTATCTGAAGGGAATGTAATCACACCAGCAATCATCTATTATTTCTGAACTAGTTTCATTATTACTTGTGAACCAGGAAAACTATACAATTGAGATTAGGAAAACCATTTGTGTGTGAGAGAGTTTGTGTGAATACACACACATATGAATATGTTAACACACACACACATATATATACGTGTATACACACACAATTTCTATATGTGTGTATATATCCTTGCAAGTATGCCCTTCCAAGTGAAAATGCATTATTTGGGTGTTTTGATCAATGAAATGAGAGTATTCAGTTCTCTACAAGATTGTTCATACCTATGAAAATCAGATTAGGGGACCCAGTTCCTTTCTGCTCTTCAACTGCCTGATTGTCTTGTGGAGTGCAGCTGTCCAGAGCTGCTGGCTGCAGACTCAAAGTCTTCCCAATAAGCCTTCTGCACTTGCCTGGAAAACACAGGCTTATCCTCCATTTAACCGTCAGCCTTGCTTCTGGCTCTGTTTTATTCCTTTATCTGAGTTTATCTGATTACTTCAATCAAGTGAAACAGAAGGCCTGTTGACACCCTCAAGTGAAGGCCTCAGACTCATGTGTGGCGAAAGATCATCAACAATTTAATGAAGAGGCAGAAATAAGCTCTAGAGAAACACTGGGATGGTTTGAATGTCGCTTCTGTTTTGCACATTTCTGTCATGCAAACAACTGGAGTGTAGGGATATACAGCGTACTTTCCAGAGATGTTCCTCTTCTGTGAAGTGTTCCAGCTGCAGGCACTGAAAGCTTAAATCATGACAGAGAATTCATCTGCTCCATTGGTTTGTTAGTCACTCCCTCTTCCCAAGGAAAGTTGTACGGTAGTTCTGTGAAGGAATACAAGAGGAAGGCTAGAAGTTCCATATTCTTAGCAAACTATAATTTGCAGCATTCTTTAGAGAATCCATGGCAGACTAATGGGTTTAAGCCAATATGTTTGTAGTATAGCTAGGCTCAGAGATGACCAAACTGCGGAGTTAATGTCAAGGTCCTAATCAAATTTCTCACCATTTGCAGTATGTTTGAACTGGAGGTTTCATATGCTGTTGGGGCAAGGTGGGATACCTGCCTCATTGTGGTCCTGTTCCCTCCAACTTGCTACTGTTTATTTGTTTACATATATGCCAACTTTCAGCCCCAACTGAGTCAAAATAGTAACATGCACACTAGACTACAGATTAGAACTGCTTGTTATTTGTAACGAATTCATGATCACATACCAGCCGCAGCCGTGATGTTTAATACAACAACTTGTTGCACTAGAAGAAGTGAATTTTCTGTGGTGGTACTCTGCCTCTTGAAGCTCACCTGAGGAGAACTATTTTATTTTAGGTCAAATCACATCTTTTTTACTAAGGTTTTACCTCAGGTTTACCACAGGTTTTAGAGGTTTAATGGATAGTTTTTATGCCATTCAAGTCAATGGCTTGTTTTTATACTGTTACGGTTTATTTCATGTGTTTTGATCCTAGATTGCTTACAAGATCCCTCCATATGGTATGTAGCATTTCCAGTTATTTCAGGTGGGTTAAGGAAGTTGGTAGGGTTGTCAGGCACAATAAAACAGGTGTGTCTGTCCTAACATTAGCAGGTTATATTACTGTAGGAAGGCAGTGAAATAATTCCACAAAGCCTGACTATCTAATCAGGCCTACACCAGCAGAAAAAAGATATTCTTATGTATAAAGCTTACTTGTTTGTAAGGAAAATTCAAAACTTCTAAGCATCACAAACTAAAGTGAAGACCACACACCTATCTTTCACTTCAAAATGGAAATGTTACAATAAAGTCACCTTGCATCTTCAGAATTCAGCACGATTTTTAAATCCCTATCCAGTAATGAATGAATATACATACTGGGTTGGATTCACTGGCGAAAATGGGAGCTATGCTATGCTGGGGATAATGGGAGCTGAATGAACAAAAGCCCTATGGGACAGGGCCTGTAATAAGGAGACGAAATCCAGACTGGCAGCACTATCATATGCTGAGTTACTCAAATTTAAATCCATTGAGATTATTTAGAACTGGAAATGTTCTATGCTCAGATTAAAAGTTTGATTATTATTATTATTTTGAATCTCTGGAAGCATGCTTTCCTGATGAGGGCATAATCCATTGTTCCCAGAGCTTTATCATGTTTTCCTGCTAAGGACACAAAACTTCACCAGTCTGAGTTTCTGTTTCTCTGAGGCTTTGGTGCCTGGCTTCTTATATTCAACTATGTATTGTGATCTGGAGCAGAAAATGAAGGGAGTCACAGCTGACCAACAACTATAGTAATCCATGTGGTTTCTGGCTTTGTTACAAGACATTTATCTAAAGGGGAGGGGGGGATATCTTTGTTTAAGATTACACAGCCAAATTATGGTTGTGTGTCAGGAACACTCTTTTTAATTATGGTGATATGCTGTGAGATGTATGCATTACCAGAAAGAAAGCCCGGGCGGGCCCTTGGGGTTAGGCCTTTGTCACATTGGCACTGGGGTTGGCTTCTGGTTGCTATTCTTATGCCAAGGAGGGCAATAAACCCCCTTGAGAGACATAGAACTGCCAGTTGAGCTTTGACAGCCCAGAGAAGCTTTTATACCCAAAGCACAATACACAAAGGGATCATAAAGATGTTTTCAAGGAAGATGACCTCTTTGTCGAGAGAAATTAAGCTTTTACAGCTAGAAGCTGCTATGGAAACAAGCAGCCCCTATTTTTCCACACTTATTTGGAATTGACTGTTGTCCCCTATATGTGCCCTTCACACACTCAAACCAAACCAAATGAACATTCTTGTGTGACCGCAGCACCTCCCATCTGTAGGCACTTTTACATGTGGTACTATGTAGCCCCTTTGAGCTGATTTTATAGGATTTGCCCTATGAGCTAATATGATTAAAGAGGTTCAGAATGCTGAAAGGGCATTAATCAAATGTACACAATCTATATATCTAATTCCGAAGTCGCCCCCTGGCGTGCGGATACTTATTTCCGCACATCGGGGGCAACTGGGGGGGAGGGAGATGTTTGTGCACACTTGGGGCAGTCCCCAGGTGTGCACAAAAATCTGAAACCTTTAAAAAAATATTGGGGGGTACTTAAATCCCCCCAAAAGTATCAGAGCGTCCTCTGCACATGCGCAGGGAACGCTCTGTGACCTGCCTCGCCGCTTCGGAGGCGGCGGCGGGGGGGGAGAGCTTCGGAGACGGCAGGGGGGAGAGGGAA
>NW_015166434.1:1020828-1029031 GCF_001447785.1 Gekko japonicus | reverse complement strand
GAACCGGCGGGATGGGGGGGAACTTACCTCCTCCTCCTGCTTCCTCCTCTGCCTCATGTGTGGAGGTCCCCCCCCCGCGAGTATCACGGGTCCGCCCCTTGTGTTATATATATACGCACGGGCAGAACTATGCAAACCAACGCCCATTTAAGCTTTGTAGCCCAACATGAACACAGCCCTTAAAACCTCTGGCAATCACTCCAAAGCCATTCAAGATATAATATTTAGAAATCTGGTGATTGCTCTATAATGATATATTATTAAACTGGAATAAATAGGACATACATAGCTTGCGTTCAGACTGACAGTTTGGCCCGATATAGGCACATTTCACAAACGAATTAAATGGGTCCGGTCACACAGCCACATCTGTCAGGCATTCCTCAGACATACTCACCCCGTCAGAGGACAACTTGGAGCCGGGTTAAAAAGCCACCACCTCCAAAGTGGTGTTTCTGTTTCCCTGTGCATTCATTGCGCATGGCCGGATGTCTGAACATGGGGGAGTGCGCGCAGAACATATTTGGCAGATTGAACCTACAGATCTGTTCTTCCACTAGGGAGGCATCTTTTTTTAAAAAATGCCTATATGCGCATGTGCACACATGATTTTTGGGATTTTTTTGGCAGGGCGGTCCATGGCTGAAGCGCTGCAATAATGTGGATGCTTTACCATGGGATGTCTCCACAGGTAACCCACAGCAGGGTGTGCTGTGTGGTTGATATGCCCCTCAGCACTTTAAACCAGTTCAATTAGAGGCAGCACCATATTGCGCCAAGCCGCCAGTGTGGACATGGCCATAATAAAGACAGTGTATTATGGGGCTGGTTTATAGGCATGCATTCATGTATGGTGCATGCCACATCATGTTGATTGTAATGTCAAGGGATGATTGGTATGAGGGAAGAGCTATCATAAATCTAACACCACAGAGACAATATCCATATCATCTGGTGGCATCTTAAGCACAGTATTTCCAGCAGTTAGCCTATTCACACATTCAACTGCAAGTCATCAAATGTTAAATAATCAAGTAATAACAAATCAAGGCATGTGTCATGACAAGACGGGTGGTGGTGGGAAGCGCTGTCAAGTCACAGCTGACTTATGGTGACCCCGTAGGGTGTCCAAGGCAAGAGACGTTCAGAGGTGGTTTGCCATTGACTTCCTCCACATCACAGCCCCGGAGGTCTCCCATCCTTGTACTAGCCAGGGCCGACCCTGCTTAGCTTCTGAGATCTGATGAGATTGAGGTAGCCTGGGCTATCCAGGTCAGGGCTGGCAAGATTATATTCAGTTAAGTAATATAGATTCCAGAGCAGATAAATATTTGTAGGCCTGTCTATGAATTTCTACCATAGAAACTCAATGGATCATTATGTTTGTGTGATGGTTTAGAAGGTAGGGCAGAATCACTGTGCAAAGCAAACCTATTGCATTCAGAATTTGTCCAATAGGTTCATTAATGAATAGATCTTCGTGGCCTCATGGAGGATATTCAGGCTGTCCCTTTTTTAAGGCCCATTTTGGAATAAAATGGAGGGGAGGCCCATCATATCAGCCAGCCAATGCAGCCTCGCTCCGGCCACCTCCTTCCTTCCCTTTAGCGTTCCCAGAGTTTAATCATTCAAAGAGAGGGTTTTTTACAACCGTACAGAGTGTGAAGCTGGTTCTGACACACAGCCCCACACACTGTCATGGTAGTGAAAGATTGGCTCTTGTTTTGTCTCTTCTGGCCAATGGCAAGATTTGGGGGTCTCAGCCTCAGATTGCTGCCCACATCAAAGGCATGATTATGCAAATACACACTTTAAAAGAGAGGGGGGGAGATAAAGAATTATTTATCACACAATAAACCCCCTGCTAGGGTGGGAAACAATCAATCTGGCCACAGAACGCTTCTCGCCCCAGGCTCAATAGGTTGGGGTTGGGTTTTTTTTTTACTGGGCTAACCTAATTTCACTAATTCTCTTTTCACACATCCTTCCCCCCTACCCAGCGCTGAGTTTTAAGGATGTATTTTCATGCTCCCGGGATCCAGTCCAGGAGATACAGATCCCTGAGTGGCATGATTTATTTAATTAATATGGTGGATATAGGATGGGAGAGGGGCTAATGGTTTCCAGGTGTTGATGCCCAAATGTTACAAGGCAAAAGCACCCTACTGTGTCATTGGCAGAGGAAAGGAGGAGGAGGGCAGGGAGGAGGCAAGATGGTGGTGGTGGTGGTGATAATGTGTGGTCCAGACAAAGATCAGATGATGCCATTCCAGTGATGAACCATCACATGGAATGGATGCCTGACTGCATAAGCATGGCTGCATGGCTGCATCCAGAAGAGGTGCCTATATGACAACCAAAAGCACCCCAGGTTGAGCTCTTTCCCCGTAAGATAGGTTGGTTGTCTGTATCAAGCTGCTACTTTGAGCAAGGAGGATTCATGCATCAAGTCCAATTGTGTTAGGTATTCTTAATTTTAAAGTAAATCAGCAGAGTATTAAAGAGGCAGAGCCCATGGTGAATAAAAGTTTACTACAACCTAGCATGGGGAAAAGGTACACGGGATGTAAAATAACAAAGAGCTAATATTCCTACATCCTTACAGCTAGACTGAACATGGCAGAAGAGTGGCTTCTTCTCCTTGGTCAGAACAAAGAACCACAAGACGGGAAGAGAAGCCATAAAGTGCTAATACTTGGCACTTTGGTCTCCAATCAGAAGAGTAAACTAGATCTGAAATTCTCGGGCTTTCTAACTGTCTAAAACAGATTGGTCACAAACAAACATGTGATTTAACAAACATCATTAACCCAGTAAATACTGAAAAGTGTTTTAACTTGTAACACCCAACAAAATGCCTCCCGGAATGCGGTAAGCACTTCTCAGCTGCAGCACGGTACTCCAGCAAGTGGCTGTTCAGTGACAATCTGTTGTCATCATTGCATAAACGAGAGGTGAAGGAGGGGGCACTTCACTGGCTGGGATATGTTGCTGTAGTGGAAGAGGCAGGTGATCTTGGCCTGATAGGAAATCCCAAGTAGCCAGCTGGTACCCTGATGCCCAGTGACAAATATGACTCAGCCAGAGTGGTGCAGTGGTTGGACTAGGATCTGGAAGGCCCAGGTTCAAATGTCCACTCTGCCATGGCAGCTCGCTGGGTGACCATGGGCCAGTCACACACTCCCAGCCTAACCTACCTCACTGAGTTGTTGTTGTGAGTATAAAATGAAGAAGAGAATGCTGGTGCGAGCAGCTTTGGGTCCCCACTGGGGAGAAAGGCAGGGTATAAACATCTAGATAAACAGCAGACTAAGGTCCATCTTCACCAAGAATTCCTCTTCTACTTGTTGCCAGCATGGATTATAAATCTACCAGCACTAAATAGAAAAGGGGAGTGGGATAAAAATGCTATCAGGATTGTTTTAAAAGATAAACTGAGTGGGGGTGGGGGTGGGGCTGCAAAATGAATGAAAAGAGAAAGTAGCAAAGCACTGGTGTGGATACAGCCTCTCAACCTGCTGAATGAGCGAGAATCAGTTACATAAACATTTTAAATGGTCTCATGTATGTGGATAAAAGAGGGGACAGAATGACCATAGCTGTGGCATCCAGAATAGCCTTTGCACACACAGGGGTAAAAATGTGCAAACAGCTGGAAGGAGAAAGGCCTGACACTCTCATTCATTGCTCTGCTTCCGTGGGAGCCAAAGAAGAGCAACACTGTGGTTAATCTTTAACCCCGTAATCAGCAGTGAAAGTTACATTTCTTACCAGTATTGGGGGGGGGGGACTCAAATCAGATGATAGAAATTAACCACTATCTCACTATTGATTTGTGGTGTTACGTTACAATTGGAAAGCCTATGCTTAGAATTAACGCAGACACACACCCAAATGTGGCTAAGATCAGTTTTATATATAACCCAGCTGGTCTTTATTTTATCAAGACTCCCTTCCTAGTCTTCTAACGCTCACATGTGCCTGGACACAGACAGAGAAAGGGGTCGAGGGCTTGTATGCAAAGACCCAACTGTGTGCTTAAGATAAACAGGAGTTTTGCAGCATTTTAAACACTAGCACGTTTTTATTTCTGCATTTTCTTTCCAGGATTGCAGCTCCCCTCTTCATTAATAGATCCCCACTCTGCAGACCTTTCACGTGGGAGGCATGAGACCATGAGCATCCAGAACAGGCCAGGCTGAGGCTGAGCATGCCAGAGCTTGGAAGCGGTGCAGGGTTGGCCATGGTTAGTAATGGGAGGCCACCGAGGAACACCGGGACTGTTCGGCAGAGGAAGGCAATGGCAAGCCATCTCTGCTGGTCTCCAGCCCTCAAAACTCCACAAATCGGTTGCCACTTGACGGCAATTATTATTATGAGGCCATGGAGTACGGGGGTTATGTAATTCTCTAAATGCTTATTTCATCAAGAAAGCTGCAGAGAACATTCACAAGTTACCAACGGGTACCAGGTTTTGCCAGAGGGAGTTAACAGCTAAAATAGTAATCCCCATTCCCCGTTTGAACGGTAGGCGGAATGTAAGGAGAAACTTCTTCACTGAGGTTTGTTCACCGGCCCATGGCGTCTTTTCGTCTTTCTCTGCTGGAGAATCCGCGCCTCCTGCAAAGAGCTGGAGGACTCGCGTGATGGGACATGGTCCCCCTGACCGCGGCCTCTGTCTGCCGGCTGCCAGGCGGCCCAACAAGCTCGCGTCCCTCCAGTTCCGCTCTGCGCTGCTTTCTATTGGCTCCAGAGAGATCCTGGTAGCCAATCCGAGAGAAGCTGGGCTTCTGGTCCTCTCATTCCAGCCCGGAGGTCTGTTAGACTCCGTTTCCACACGTTCTCTAAAGCGCAGCCCTGTCGCTATTTTATTGTATGCCAGATTAATAATCCTCAAATATTATGGTCTCTGTGTTCTTCTGCCCACTCAGTCTTCAACGAGATTAGTTCCTGGAGAGCAGCCTTGCGAGAAGAGAGAGACTGACACCCGAGTGCTAAGTAAACTCCCCCGAAGTAAAGGCGCTTAGAAGGGATCTAACAAGGGTATTGTGGCGTGAATTTCCCCACTCTTGCAGTCCTAACCTACGCCCTGAAGTAAGTATCGCCGTGTTCAATGGTGGTTACTCCCAGGTAAGTATGTAGAGGATCGCAGCAGCCTTCTTGAAGACTGAAAAGTAAATTAAGGGGGATTTAAAATTATGTTTGCCCAGGAGTTTTCGCCAACTTCGCGATTATATCGGTGGATCCTTACCGGATGAAGAAATCTGGATTTTTAAAAGTGCGATTTTTTTTTGTAGCTGAATAACCCAGTGTCTGATGCCACAGCCCGATATAGATGAATGTGGAAACGCCTGCTTTCACTCCTAAAGTTTCGATCACTTCTTATATCATATGTCCCACAAATGTCATGCAGCCCCAGGGCGAGTCTCATGCTTGGCCACCCCTCTCCTCTTTCGCTCTGGTGCACAGCTGCAGGTGCACCGTCGGTGTGAGCAGGTGCAGAGGAGGAACTGCTCCTGTAGAGGCAGGGACCACGCCCCTTCCCCATCACGGGGAAGCCCTCAGGCCCTGACTCGTGTGAACACTTGCTGGGCAGCTTCACCCGCCACGGCCCCGTGAAGCATCGAGGGCGCGCCTTTCCGGCTCCCTGATCCAGACGGTTTAAAGAGGGATCCAGCCTAGAACATCTTCGCTGCCTCTTCAGCGCAGGACAGAGGAGCACAGAGCAGGTTCCAAACCGTGGGGATGTTTCAAGCATGGATGACCACCGGGCCCCTACAAACACCAGGAGAGCGGCAGGTGCCCGCGCCTCCGTCTGGTCAGGTGGCAAAAGAACAGGGGAAGCGCAGGGTCGTGGACCTATAAAGGACGGACCCGGAGGTAGGTCAGCCTACAGGTCTATTTGGAATCCTGCTCAAGTCTGTTCAGCTGCCAAGGAAGCGGTCTCAGCATTGCGCTCTTGGAGACCACCCATATATATTCAACAGAATTTCTGTAACATTTCTTGATTTCCTTTGCTTACTGGCCAACAATATGTCTAGACCACTTAATTGAGAGGGGGGGATTTTAATATTCGACATTCACGACATCGACCGTGTTCCCTTTTAGTGAACGTCAAGGCATTTAAAATTACATTCACTTTTGGTCCTGACCTGGATAGCCCAGGCAAGCCCGTTCTTGTCAGATCTCGGAAACTAAGCAGGGCCAATCCTGGCAAGTTTTTGGATGGGAAACCTCCAAGGAATTCCAGGGCCGGGAGGTAGAGACAGGCTATCCAGACACTTCTCTGCCAGCCCGATCTCAAGCTAAACAAGGCCGACCCTGGCGAGTACTTGGATGGGAGACCTCCAAGGAATACCAGTACTGGGACGAAGAGGCAGGCAATAGCAAGCCGACTCTCTGAAATGTCCAAGCCCCACTGGGGGTCGCCAGACGTCAGCCATGACTTCCAATCGCGTGCACACGCGCGCCCCCACAAAATTAGGTTCACTTTTAATCTGAGTACTTTACTGCCGTTCACTGTCGTCTCGTGATACCCTCAAATCACTGCTAGAGAGGTCCCTGGTTCAAATCTTACTAGCTGGAAGGATGGGGATGAGAGTTTGAGTGAAAGTCAGTCGTGTTAATTGAGCACGACTGCCGCCCACCCACAATTACAGGTATTGGGGCTGCCCACTGGAACCGACCGACGGTAGGATATGGTAGATCAGGGTGTACCTTTCAACATCCCGAGCCCTTAACGCCCTAAACCCAGCGTGAGAAGCAGCCTGGTGTAAGGTTTGGAATGCGGGAGTCCGGGTCAGGCCCTCTTTCTCCGCCCACTCCACGTGTACTGTTGCGAGGGTAAAGTTTGGAGAGGGGGAGCAAAGCGGATATAAATAGAACTGTGAAAGCACCTAATCTTCTGCCATCCGTTTACACTTCCCCGAAGTTGAAATGAAGCGTCCTGTGTACTTCCAGCCTACAGAGAAGTCTACGTAGGACCTGGTTCACATGTCGTACTAGCTGGAGGGATGAGGACGGAGCACCGCTCCCTTGTGCCAGTGCGATATACTCGTCGACGGTGGTGCCGAGGGTTTTGTCGAAGCCCCCAGTCGGTCCCCGTTTGTCTTCAGTGGACTCGACGGTGTCAGAGATCAGCTGACCTGCCTGCCTCTCCCCCCCCCCCCCCCCCTCCACCCTTTAGCTCTGTTTGTAAAGGGAAGCGCACTTGGAGTAGAGCGCGCCTGTCTATCTAGCCGTCATTTTCCTGTCGGACGCCGCCCGGGACTCCTTTCCAAGGGAACCTCTTGGCGGGATGCCTGCCCCCTCGACCAGAGCGGCGGTCGCCGGAGGAATGAAGCCACCACCGCCAGCAACCAGCTCTTATGAAAATTAGATATTTTATTTATAAATTTCTGTCTGCTTTCAAGAGCAACCCCTCTTGTTCCGCAACTGTAAATACATACTAGAATAAACTCTGTGAAATATACAAAAAAAATACATTATTTCTCCCCACACTCACACGCAACCCACCCCCATGAAATCTTGCCCTTTGTAATAAATAGAAGCCCGGAACACGTGTGTGGCTGCCTGCGGGTCATGCTCCGTGTCTGCCGAGGTTTTCACAGTCTGCCGATAGTCTCTGTCTGGCGGAAGAATGGAGGAGTTCCCGGGACCCGGGAAGGTCGAGATAAATAATGCATGAGCCCCCCCTCTCTCCTCCTCGTCCAGCCCCCCCGCTACCCTCCCCCTTCTTCTCCTCTAGCCCCCCCCCCAATAATAAAGAGTTCACCCTAAATTTCCACGCTGGCATTCAGACCCGACAAAGCCTACAAATTATACAATGACTTCTAACCTGATCGCCTAGCAAGCAAACAAACAAACAGCTCCCCAATCGAGGGCGTTTCCCCCCCCCTTTCCAAACAGCCCCCTTCTAAATCAAAGGAGGCAGATGGCAAAACGAGGGGAGCTTCGGGGCGCGGTGGGCGAAGGGGGCTGAAACAAAAGGCATCGTGCCTGGCCAATGTGGGAATTTGGGGGAAAGTGCACATCAGAAAGAGAGAAAGTTTGGCTTGACAGGTGAAATTCCCACAGCCTCCCAGGCAGGCAGTGGGAAGAGAAGCAGATGCGGCCGGGGAAGGCGCCTGCGAAGCTGCCGAGGTTGCGAAGCGGGTGGGGTGGGGGAGGGGGCCGGGCCATGAGGCGCTAGCATCTCTGCGAG
>NW_015166434.1:1019510-1020713 GCF_001447785.1 Gekko japonicus | reverse complement strand
GGGGGGGTGTCCTGCACGCTTAGTGGACTGATGCGTGGACATGTTCCGGTGATGCTTTTTCCCACAGCATGGAGCTCAATAACCAGCACCTGGTCAATAACAGCCCAATGAGCCCAGTGTATGAAGGGAGCGGGGCTTGGACGTCTTGGAGTTGCCATACGTCGGAAGGGAGCTGGTGTCGCATAACACGCAGGGGGGGGGGCGCAGAGCCTTTTATTTCTCCAGGTTGTTGGCAACCCATCTCCGACAGGTCTTCTGAGGCGGAGCTGGCGTCGGGGCTGGCGGGCGACAAGGTGCGGCTGCCGTAGGAGGCCGAGGGGGCCGGGCTGGTGGTGCAGCTCCAGGAGGCCGAGGAGGCGGAGGAGGGCGCGGGGGACGGGCTGCCGTCGGCGCCGGCCAGGAGGGCCTCGGAGAAGAGGCCGCTGGCGCCGCCGTGGTCGGCCAGGCGGAGGGTCTCGCTGAGCGCCCAGATGTAGTTGTGGGCGAAGCGGAGCGTCTCGATCTTGGTCAGCTTGGCGTCCTCGGGGAAGGTGGGCAGGACCTCGCGCAGGGCGTCCAGCGCCGCGTTCAGGTTGTGCATGCGGTTGCGCTCGCGGTTGTTGGCCTTCAGGCGCCGGCTCTTCTTCAGCCGCTGCACCGTCTCCGCCGTCTTGGTGGTGGCCCGAGAGCCCCCGCTCCGCGCCCGCCCGGCCCGCCGATGGCAGCCGTGCCGGCCCAGGCCCAGGCCCAGGGGGCGGGGCGGCAGGTGGAGGTGCTGCTCCTGCTGCGCCTGCTGCTCGCCGCCGCCGCCTCCCGGCCCGCCGCCCGCCCCCGGGGAGAGGGTCCGGGGGGACGCCGACGCCACCTCCTCCTCCTCCTCCTCGTCGTCCTCCCCTTCGGAGCCGGAGGAGAAGGGCGGGAGGGAGGCGGAGGAGGCGGGCGACGGGCGGGCCGCCAGCAGCAGCGCTTCCTCCTCCTGCAGCTCCAGGCTCTCCGGCTTCACGAACATCCTGCAAGGAGAAGGAGGAGGGAGGGGGACAGCAGACGCGCCGTCAGCGCCGGCAAAGCCACCCGAGTTCCCGCGCCAGAGGCCGCGGCAGCGCTGCCCCCCCCCCTCCCAAACGCGCCTGCTCCCGCTGACCCTGCTCGGAGGACTCCACGTGCTGGAGGAAGCCGGACACCCAGAGCCGCTAACCCTCGACGGCCACCCGCGCCCCTTCCCAG
>NW_015166434.1:1013135-1018911 GCF_001447785.1 Gekko japonicus | reverse complement strand
CCCGCCACCCCCACCCCCCCCCACGTGGGAGCGAGGGGAGGGAGAGGAGCCTCTCGGCCGGCGGCTGGAGAGGGGAGGGAGCCGCGGCGGCCAGGCCTCCTGCGCCCCGAGCGGCACCTGCGTGTCCCTGGCGGGCAGCCCTGGCTGGAGGGGGAGGCCGGCGGCCGCCCAAGCCCGGGGCCGGGAGGACTTACTTGGCTCTTGTGGCGGGGCGCCGGGGGATCTAGGCTGGCCGCGGTGGGCTCCGTCTGCGCCGCCCCTCGACGCGCGCTTCAGCCCGAGCTTGGCCCCGCGCCGCTCCTGGCCGGCCTGCCTGCCGGAGGGGGTCCCAGCGCGGCTGCTGCGGGCGGCTGGGCTGGGCTGGGCTGGGCGCAGACCCCTCTGCCGGGGGAGGGGGCGAGCGCGGTGGGCCGTCGGGCTCCCTGCCCGGAGGATGCGGCGCAGCGCAAGGGCGCGGGCGAGCGAGGGAGCGGCTCCGCCGGGCCCGGTGGGGGCGAGCTGCTGGCACGCGCCGGGAGAGACCCTCCCGTTCAAGCGAGGCTGCCGGCGTGCCGGTGGCTGTGCGTCTGGCACACGACTCGCCTTAAGAACCCTCGGGGCGGCGGGGGGGGGGAGACAGCGAGAAGGGGTCCAGGAGCCCCCGCGAGCCCCACTCCCCTCCGCCGACTCCGCCCGCCGCAAGACCCGTGAGGAGCCCGCCTTGGCTCGCGCCTGGCCAGAGGGGAATCGCCCGGCTGGGCCCGCAAGGGGGGAGGGGGAGAGACCATCGGGGCAGATGCGCGCTCCGGAACGACCGCGCGTCTGCCTCTGAGAGGAGCGGCAGCAGCAAGTCGACACATGTGGCTTTGCCAGCAGGGCGCACACGCCTCATCTGTCGGGGAAATGCGGGGATGTGCTGGATGGACTCCGAGCCTGACCACTGACTGGCCTCTCTCAGAGTCCGGGCTGCCCAAGGGGCCTGCAGCTCCCTGGCGCTTTCCCAGCTGGGTCGCCGCCCTGCGCTGCAGGGGAAGGCCGAGATTCGAGTCCAATCGCACACCTTAAAAAGCCAGATGTTTCCCAGGGCACAGGTTTCGAGAGTCCAAGCTCCCTTCCCTATCTAACCAAGGGACTCTCGGAAACTTCAACCCTGGGAATCTTCGGGGTCTTTTCTGGCTCCATGAGGTCCGTGTAGCAGGAGAGGCTTGGACCCGGGATCTTCGGCATACAAAGCAGGTGCTCTAGCACTGAGCCACGGCGGCCCCTCGGGGACAAGGCTGGGTTTTGTAAGAACCCCTGCCTGTGCTCATAGAGCACCCTTTGACTACCAGGCTGGCTGAGTGACTTCTCTCAGTCAGTGTAGCCTACCTCATAGGGCTGTTGCGAGCTCTTCAGAGAAAGGCTCGGCTCAAAAGGCAGATGTATAGAACTGCCTTATTTGTATTGGTTGAAAGCCATTGGCTGCCATGTAACCGGAAACAGACAAGGAGCAGGTGCTCCAAGGTAGCATAATGGGGGGGGGGGGTTGTTTTTAAAAAAATGCATCTGAAGTCTCTGTGGTAAGGGACAGCAATCAATTGGACAGGTTAAACAAACCTTAGAGGCTATCCAGATAAGGGAGGGGGGGGAGGCATCTACATCATTCAGTGTTGTTAGGTGACTAGCGGCCCAGCTGGAGTTATGAAGCAGAAGGCCCTTTGTGTGAAGTTGTTGGTCTGCAGGTACCAAATTTTCAAAATGTATTTATTACATTTATATTCCACCACTAGACTATAAAGTCCTGAAAGTGGCTTACAGCACTTACACAATTAACTGCTTCTGTCTCCTCCCCATTCCCAATATAGTAGTCCTCATTGCTGAGCCAATGTCTTCGCCTATCCTCCCTGAGAAAGAGCCATTTATAGTTCTGAGAGCTCAGGACAAGCCAGGTGCAGTCCTGGGTCTGGTGCTAGGACAGCAGCAGTGTATGCAATAGTCAGGCATCCTAAGCAGAGCCCATTGAAATCAAGGGGCTTAGAGGGGTTTAACTCTCCTAAAGGACTGTAACACTGTACCCACTTTGGCTGAGGAAGGTGAAACTGCCCAGGTGGCTCAGTGTGGTGATTAAAGTGTCAGGCCAGGATCGGGCAGACCCAGGTTGACTCTGCCATGGAAGCCGGCTGGGTGATTTTGACTACTCACACACCCTCAGCCTAACCTACCTCACAGGGTTGTTGTGTAGATAAAATGGAGGAGAGGGGGATGATATAAGGCACTTTGAGTCCCCACTGGGGAAAAGGGTGGGATATAAACTAAACACATAAACAAAGTTCTTTCTTAAGAAACAGATTCTTGAAGGAAGCTTGCAAATCTTCTTTGATCAGCAATTTGCGAGACCTATCTTTTCTTTCCCCTCATTTGATAATCTTGATAAATAAATAAATAAAATTGTCTTCCCTTCATCCTTCAGCTCTCTTGAAACCGACCCCATCCACATCTTTCTCTTTCTACTTTTTCAAGTAGGAAAAACTAGTTTAAGTGTGTGTGTGTGCGTGTGAGAGAGAGAGAGGTGAATACATTTAGGTGAATACATTGACTAAGAAGTGGAGTGCCTTGATCCCATTCAAAATATTATCATTGTTGTTGTAATATTCAGTTTCTAGACCACCCTCTCCTGTGAAACAGGCTCAGAGGGGTGTACACCAATAAAAACAACATTAAAGTCACAGTTAAAAACAATAAAAATACAATACTTAATCTAATTAGATGGCGCTAAAACTTCCACATTGTGCCACTGCCTCATTGGGGGGCGGGAGGAAAGAAACAAGAGTGCCAGCCAGGTGGAAACCGTTGCTGTCCTCAGCCAAACGCCTTACAAGCCCCGTGGAACTGCATCAAGTCCTGCAGGGCACAGATGTTGTTTGGCACAGAGTTCCGCCAGGCTGGAGCCAGGGCAGAAAAAGCCCTGGCTCTGGCCAAGGACAGCTGGATGTCTCTCAGGCCAGGACCACTGGTAGGTTCTTATCTGCTGAGCATAGTGCTCTTCAGGGGGTGTGCCAGGAGAGGCGGTGTGTGTCACAGACCATCAAGGGCCTTAAAAGTGAACACCAAAACCTTGAACCTGATCTGGTATTCCACCTGGAGCCAGTTAGAATGTGAATCCTTATATCTTAGGTGGGTTTTTAAAAGCAGGGTCTGGTTATTATCATCTAAGGTGGCCAAATTGAACCTCCATGTTCAGAGGTGGTTTATATCTAACTAGAGTTGCTACCGGGCAGATAAAACAGCAGCCGGCTGTTGTTTTTGCGCCTTGCTTGTGAACTTCCTGGAAGCATCAAGTCTGACACTATGTGAATCGGGATGCTGGTCTAGATACCCCTTTAGTCGGACGCAGCGGCACCCTTTGCATATATTATTTTGCTGCAATCCTTACAGCAGCCCTGTAAAGTATGTCAATATTATTATCCCTAAAGGGCAAGAATGGATTACCTAAAGCCATGTAACAAGTTGAAGACCAGTTCAAACGGACAATTTTCTGTTCTGTAATAATGAAGCAGTGCACATATTTGCTTCCTGAAGCAGACAAATTTGAATGATACTTGGGTTCCACATCAGTGTGTCACTTCTGTAGCGCTTCTCAAAGGCATCTGCTTGGGACTTTATGTGGGACACACCCTACACTTGGGTCCACTGTTCATTCCAAAGAGCTCTACCTAAGGGAAGAAATCTCAAGTTCATTTTTGCTGTATATTTATATAGAGGGAGGTGGTCATAGGATGCTATGGGAATCATGAAGAGCTCCTGAACTTCAAAATTTATATACCATTACTCCACTGATTACACAGTACAAAAACAAACAAAAACTGTAGGCCTGTGTTGCCCCGAGGTGCTTGGATCACTCCAGCAAACATAGTTCCTGGTGCTCTTCAGTATTTCTGGTCTTGGACACCCTCTGGACCAGATGCACAGCACACCTAGTGGTCAGGAAAAGTCACTGCAGGATAGGGATGCAGTCACAGTGGCAGGCTGTTGCTCCAATCAGGGAGGAGGCTGCACTAATAAACCAAGTACAGCAGAACCTGACAACAGCAGCCCAGTGAGAAGAGGTCCTAGGAGCCTCTGGGTCTTGGACAACTACCCTACCTTTCTTTATGGACACTAAGCTATTGCTAAAGACCATTGTATTTATTGCAATTTCTATAATGCTTTTTCATAAATTCAGATTAGTTTATGGAATTTTTAAAAAATCTGTAAATGTAAAGAAAATAGGGAATGCACAGAACTGTAGAGACTGGAATGAAGTGTGCACAAGAGATGGACTTGCCTGTGTCAGTCAGTCAGGCATTTATTACAGCAACAAGTCATAGAACACACATGCTTAAATATAACATTCATAACATTCATATAACTGAATTTAGGACAGTAAAATAAAACTCTATAAAAATACAGTTGAGTGTAATAAAGTAAAAGAAGAACATTAAACAGAGACTATTAGGCAACTATTATTACATATTTGATCGTGTATTTCGGATGCAGTAGCATGCTACCCAA
Organism: Gekko japonicus; assembly: GCF_001447785.1. Classification (NCBI taxonomy): domain Eukaryota; kingdom Metazoa; phylum Chordata; class Lepidosauria; order Squamata; family Gekkonidae; genus Gekko; species Gekko japonicus. The sequence continues at coordinate 1,014,402 of NW_015166434.1, read as the reverse complement.
AATTTTGCCACAGTTTCGGTAATTGTCCGGTTCCCATCAATTAACAATCGGTTACATTGCTCAGCACCTGATTGTCCCACCATATCTGTTATAAGAGGAGTAATATATTTGTCACGGATCTTGTTATACCAGTTACATCTGAGCATCATGTGCTCAATAGTTTCTATCTCTCCTGAGCCGCATCGACAAAGTCTATATTCAGTGGGGATCCTTTTGAATCTGCCCTCAAGCATCACAGAGGGGAAAGCCTCACATCTGGCTAATGTGAAGGTTTTCCTAAACTTGTGAGTATCAAGCTGTGATAAATAGGACATGGGTTGCAAGCAATATTTGACAGAATCTGGGGCTCTAAACGTAGGACATCTACCGAGATCTGTCTGTCTCTCCATGTCCATCATTCTCTGTTTTAGGGCTGATTTTACTACATCCCAATGCATACTCAAAATTGCTTGGGGGGAAGACTTGCCTGTGAAGAACATAAGAGTGGGATCCATACCAGAGGTGGATAGAGGCTACAGCTGCAGAGACTTGACCGTGTTCAAGGCTTTTGACAAGGTACCTCCTGAATAAACTTAGCAGTCATACGATAAGAGGACAGGTTCTTGTATGGATTAAAAACTGATTAAGGGACAGGAAGCAAAGAGTAGGAGTCAATGGACAGTCCTCACAATGGAGGGAAGCAAGCAGTAGGGTCCCCAAAAGGATCGGTATTGGGGCCAGTACTATTTAATTTATTCATCAATGATCTGGAACTGGGGGTGAGTAGTGTAGTGGCCAGGTTTGCAGATGACACCAAATTATTCAGGATGGTGAAAACCAAGGCTGCCTGTGAAGAGCTCCAAGAGGACGTCCACAAACTGAGTGAGTGGGCAACAATCTGGCAAATGAAGTTCAGTGTTTGTAAATGTAAGGCGATGCACATTGGGACAAAAAATCCCAAATTCCAGTATAGGCTAATAGAGTCTGAACTTGCTGAGACTGAGAGAGAAAAAGATCTTGGGATCATTGTGGATAATTCAATCAAAGTGTCAACCCAGTGTGCTGCAGTGGTGAGAAAGGCAAACTCTATGTTAGGGATTATGTAGGGTGGTACAAGCAGGGGTCATTTGGGGGGGACGCGGGGGGACGCCATCCCCCCGGGTGAGGTGTGGGAGGGCGGGGCCTGGAGCTCCTTGCTGGTGCCCGCTGGAGGTCGCCGCCGGCTGTGGGGAGGACACACTTCCGGTGATGTCAGGGGGTGTGGCATATGCTAATGAGTTATGCTAAT
>NW_015166434.1:1010013-1012781 GCF_001447785.1 Gekko japonicus | reverse complement strand
CACAAGCCAATCCTAACCTAGGGCCACATACATACATACAAGGGGGAGAGTGACTAGCCTACCAGGCACCCTTGTAGCGAGTCGTTGTTGTCTGCAGGAGCTCGTCCGACGACGTCCTCCTGGCGCTGGACTTTGATTGTTGTTGCGACTTCCTGGCTGTTGCGACTCGTTCAGGCTTGGACCGAGCGCACGTCCGCGCATGCTCGCTGCCGGCCTCTGTCCAGTAGGCTCCAGCCTGCTGCGTCGCCTCGCCTCTGTGCTTTTGCCGGCCCAGCCTCCTCTCACTCGCTTTGCCTCACCAGCCGCCGCCATGTTTCTCCGCCGCCGCTCACCGTTCATGCCGCCGCTACACCGCAAGGGACGGGTGCCCCCCCACTCTAAGAGCAGGTACCCATTTGTCTATTTGCCCTTTAACAGGCTTTCGAGCTGCTGGGTGGGCGGGAGCTGGGACATAGGGCCGGGTGCTCACCCTGGCCGCGGTGGGGCTCGAACAGCCGAAGCTGTTCAGCCAGATGTCAATGCAGGCTTCACTTACCGTCAAGGTATCCTGTGTACCTTTTTCCCATGTTAGGTTTATAGTAAACTTTTATATTTTAAAACACACCATGGACTCAGTCTCTTACCTACTCTGCTGATTTTCTTAAAAGAATCCCAACAGATTATTAGGAAAGGGATTGAGAATAAAACAGCCAATATTGTAATGCACCTGAATAGATCTATGGTGTGGCCTCATTTGGAATACTGTGTACAGTTCTGATCCCCGTATCTCCAAAAAGACATCTCAGAGCTGGAAAAAGTACAGAGGACTGGGAGGCTGGAGCATCTTCACTAGAAGGAAAGGCTGAAGAGTGGGGGTTTAGAAAAGAGTTTAGAAAAAAGACAACTAAGGGGGGACATGATAAAGGTTTATAAAATTATGCATGGGGTGGAGAGAGTTGACAAAGAGAACTTTTTCTTCCTCTCCCAGAATACTAGGACTTGAGGGCATCCAATGAAACTGATGGGCAGTGGGTTCAGAATGGACACAAAAAAATACTACTTTACACAGAGAGTGATTAAAATGTAGAATTAACTGCCAGGGGATGTGGTGATGGCCCCAGGAATCAATAGCTTTAAAAGGGGATTAGATAGATTCATGGAGGATAAATCCATCAATGGCTACTAGCCATGGTGAGTAAGAGGACACTCCACATTCAGAGATACTAAGCCTCTGAATCCCAGAGCCAGGAGGCAACATCAAGGGAAAGTGTGGGCCCCTATGCCCTGTTGTTGGCTGTCCAGAGGAACTGGTTGGCCATTGTGTGAGACAGGATGCTGGACTAGATGGACCACTGGTCTGATCCAGCAGGGCTCTTCTTACGTTCTTAGATATAACATGTGACTTCTGTGCATCTAGGTCTCACTGCTTTGGTTTATAAACCTGTTATACTTTCCATGTTTAAAATATCAGCACACACCTTGTCCAGTTAGTGTTTACCTGGGATATTGGTCCCTTTTGCTCTGCCTGTATTCTCCTGGTTTAGTCCACCATTTCCTTTACTTTTGCTGTTCTGGCCTCCAGATCAGGTGGAAGAAAGCCTTGCAGGTTTCATTAATGTCTCCTCAGTCTTCACTTGTTTACATGCATTTATTTCTGTGCATTAATGCCACTTTGCAGGAACAAAAGTTACCCATCCCCTTCTGGGAGTAGTCCTGGGGACAGGGAAAGGGGGTGGACTGCTTTGTCAGGCATTGCTGAAGTGACAGAGCTTTGCCCGATCTTGTCAGTTTCATCAGAAGGCTAAGGAAGGAGAAGGAACTCTGCCTAGGTGAAATTGACAGGCTTCACCACCATAGGCTCCCTACAGGTTGAAGAGGTCAGCATATGGCAAAAGTCATCCCGAAACATGCTAATCTATGTATTAAAAAAAAAACAACCCAAAGTGAAACTGCATGTTGGACTGAATGTTCATAGGTGACACAAAACAGCAGATGGCGATACAAGCCTGATTGTCCTCAAAAAGTATTATTGGCTTTGGTTCATCTATGCCAAAGTCTTTCAGTAGATGAATAATCCAGTAGAGCTCATAGCTGGCACTTTGTGTCCATCAGGTGAGTTTTTGTCCCAGTTGGCATCCATGTATCCAGTCAGTCTTGGTTCATCACAGGCTGAAATTTTAAGTTTGTAGTCCAAAGTTCCTTTTAGGTATCTTGCCAGTCTCTTAATGGCTTTCCAGTCATGCTCATTGGGTGAACTGGTCTTTCTGCACAAAAGTCCAACAGCTGAAGTTATATCTGGATGACAGATTGTGCTCAGATATAATAATTTTCCTGTTGCGGATCTGTATTCATGATTGTCTTTAAGTGGTTTTCCATTAGTAAGTTTGAGATAGTCCTTATCAATTCGAGTGCTTACTGGATTGGAATAATTCATTCCTACAGAGTCAATAAAGTCCATGATCTTTTGCTTTTGGTTCAAAAGAAAACTTCCATCCTCAGTTCTTTCAATTTGTATTCCAAGGTAGTACTTTATAGTTCCTAATTGTTTCACTTCAACTTCTTTGTTCAGTTCATCCGCTATTTCTTGTATATCTCCTTGATTTTGACAACAAATAATCAAATCATCAACATAAATGAGTATGTATTGATACTTTCCATTTTTAAGTCTTGAGAACAAGCAAGGTTCTGCTATTCCTTGTTGAAAGCTCTGTTTTTGTAGCAGTTTAGTCAGCTTTTCGTTCCAAGCTTTTGCTGCTTGTTTTAGTCCATGGACACTTTTGTTGAGTTTA
>NW_015166434.1:1007778-1009724 GCF_001447785.1 Gekko japonicus | reverse complement strand
TGCATACTTTAATTGTGCAAGTCTTAGGGTTCAGGATTCTGTATCCTTTTCCTCCAGAGGCATATCCCACCAGGATACCAGGTTCTGCTCTTGGGTCAAGTTTGCCTCTTTTCTCCTGTGATATATGTGCATAAGCTTTAGATCCAAAGGCTCTTATATTTTTAAGTCCAGGCATTCTGTTATGCCATAATTCAAAAGGACTTTTATTGGTAGTTTTTGATGGAACTCTGTTATGCAAATAGACGGCAGTGTGGACTGCTTCTGCCCAGTAAGACTCTGAAAGTCCAGATTGCATTAGCATAGAATGTGCCATTTCTTGAATGGTTCTGTTTAAGCGTTCTGCTGTTCCATTTTGTTGAGGAGAATAAGGAATTGTAGTCTTATGTTCAATTCCTTCTTCTTCCATGAATCTTTGGAACTCACTGCTGCAGTATTCTGTGCCATTATCTGTGAACAGCACGTCTGGCGCTTTGCCAAATTTGTTTTTAACAGCAGCAACATAGCATTTAAACTTGTCAATCACCTCATCTTTGTTCCTAAGCAGGTAGGTATAGACATATCTGGATTTTCCTTCCAGAAAACTGACAGAATACTTGTTGCCACCAGCAGATTCCTTTATTGGACCAACCAAATCAGAGTAGACACACTCTAGAACCTTAGTATTGGGGTCATGAGCTCTATTTTTATAAGAGGGAGCTGTGGCTTTAGACTTTAGGCAAATATCACAGCCATTTCTCATGACATCACATTCTTCTGCTTCAATACTGCATTCCTTCAATAAGGTTTTCCCGGGGTATTGGCCTTGAGCTCCTACGGGTAAATTCCACCTCTCCCTGTGATGTTTGCTGCTCGAACATCATACGAGAGAGGTCATTTTGGCTCCCCAAACTCTCCTTAGGGGCTCTTTAAAAAGTTAAGGCTGCGGGCAATGGCCCCGCCAGGAGGGGGCGAAAGGTTTCCTCGGCTCCCTGGGCGGCGGCCTTGAGCTCCTATGGGTGAATTCCACCTCACGCGTGTGATGTTTGAGCGGCATTGCCTCGTGAGAGGTCATTTTGGCTCCCCCAGCTCTCCTTAGGGGCTCTTTAAAAAGTTATGGCCGCTGGCGGCCCGAGGAGGGCGCGAAAGGTTGCCCCGCTTCCGGGGTGGCCGGCTTGAGCTCTTACGGGCAAATTCCACCTCTCGTGTGGGGGCCGTTTTAGTATTAGTCTTGTGGTACTGCAAGACTGTGGGAACCTGCCTTGAATTTTGCTGTGCTTGTGGGAAGCAGCCTCCATACTCTGTTTCCAGGATCCAGGCTGTCGGAAGAAGCAGCCTCTCTCTCACTAAGGAGGAGATCAGTACATGTACAGGGCGTTTTTGGCTTTCCTGTAGCGATCGAGTGCCTAAATAACCTCGTCGGTTCAACAAGAACACATATTCAAGCCAGAGGGTCGGGGCCAAGCGCCAGCAGACTGCCTTTGTTTCTCCCCCCCCCCCCCCCCCCGTTTTTCTGGCTTTCTTAATTTTTTTTAAAACAACAACAACAACAACAACAACAACAACTAAGAACTCTTTAGTGAAAAGACGTTGACGCCGGATATCCAGCCAGAAACAGAGAAACATTTAGCTGCTGAAACTCCAGGGGGCGCTGCGTTCTCCCCCGCTGTGCCTTGGGGCCAGAAGCCGCTCGACAGATGGGTGCTGTTCGAGGGTCTCACCGGGAGAGATGCCGATACCTTCGTAGCTCGGAGGCATCTATTGATCGTCACGGGATGCGCCCCCCCCCCCCCCGTCCGCTCCAACCCAATCCGGTGCCTTTGCGCCGCTTGTTGGCTCCGCGATTTGCATGGCAGGTGCAGCAGGCCTCCGCGGAGCGGGTCTCAAACTCCAGCCTCTCCCGGCTCTTCTCTCCTCCCCTCCTTTCCCAGAAACTCCAGCACTGCATGGCAGAGATGCCGCTCTCCTTT
>NW_015166434.1:899404-1007768 GCF_001447785.1 Gekko japonicus | reverse complement strand
TCTATAGCTGTGGCCAAAAGAACAGCCGACTGTGGTGGTGAGGAGAGCCGGCAGAAGCGGTCCCCCGCCCCCGCCCCGTCCAAAGAATCGAGCCTGCAAAAAGGGACACTGGGCGGGGCGGGCGAGGCGAAGGTGCGAGCGAGAGAGCCAGAGCACTAATCGCTGAACCAGGAGACAAATACGATTACCAGCTCGGAGCCTTGAGTCAGAAAGTCTCATAGACTTTAAGATGTTAATCCCCAAGCTAATCCTTCCTTTGGCGTGTAGGAATAGTGCAGCCACAAGAGTTGTTTTGTTATTTATATGGGCGTTTAATAAAACTCAGGCAGCGGTGAATGGGCTGCCCACTCTCCAATGGTAATTAATTCCCTATTTCAGTGACCCAATTGTGCTGGGATAGAGCAGTGGGACAGTCCCACTGCCCCAGCCCGCCTTTGTGCAGCTTACACGGCTCTCGTGCTTCAACAGCTATGGAAACCCCGGCCTTTTGATGTCATTCAAGGAGTTTTCCTTGGGCATCTTCTAAACTTCAAGGACTCTTTTCTCTCTCCCCCCTCCCTTCCCCAAATGCATGAAAAGCAGGCCTGGCTTGACCACCTCTGTAGAATTTAATGATTTGTTGAAAGGGCCTTTGGGGAAAGGAGGAGGGAGGGCAAGGGGAGACACACACACACACAAATCTCCGGAGAAAGGGGTGGGGGAGAAACCTGACAGGTTCTTATCAAAATAATCTCTATACTGGCCTCAGAGAGGAAACGGTCCAAAAAGTGGAGGCAGACCCAAATTCTATAACTTGCTCTGTATTTGCTCCTGCGCGCCAAAAGCATCAGTATAAAATGATCCATGTGTATACTGAGTACCAGAGGAAGGGAGATGGAGAATTATTTATGCTTCACAGCACAATCTTAAATATAATCCAAAATAAATCCCATTATTTGAGAGGGACTTGCTGCCACCAAATGTTTAGATCTGCCCCTGCTCAATATATGTTCTAGGATGTTCCATGTGTAATGTCCATGAAAAACACTGGTTAGCAGTGGGATTTATTCCCTAGTACATTTAGGGAAGGGAGAGATTTGGGGTTGGTTATTTTATTTTGGTTTGAACTGACAGTGTTTTTAAACTAGTATTGTAAGCCACCTTGGATCATGAGGAAAGGCAGGATATATTTTAATAAAGATATAGATGCAAGCTTTCAACAACAGAAATTAGTTGTGAGTAAAGAGCTGCACAGACGGTATAAAAGGAACACATGAATATCATGCAGTGCCTTCTGCAAAGCTGTCCCAAGCACAACTAGTGCTACTATGTCTTTATACCCTCCCAAAAAAACAAAAAAAACACCCCACCACCCTTAGCAAGTCACAGAAACAATTCAGAATTCAACTAAGAAAATACAGAGTGAACCATATGGCCAGGGTATCTTGAGTTGGCTGCATTTTCCCTCAGACAAAGAAGGGATTGAGAGTTGAAGGAAAGGAGAAAAAAACCAACTTTCCGGCTGATGAAGCTGTTGTCTGGAGGCAATGATCCCAAATCTCAGGGCTTTATTCCAAGCTCCGACTGAGACGTGATATGTCATATGATTAGCATCTTTCATATTTACAAGAGAAGTGTAGGCTGCCAGGCTTTAGAGAAAGGCGAGAGAAAGAAGGGGGCATATGCTGAAATGGATTTAGCATTTGAAAGAGAGAAAAGAGATCGGATAAATACACTTAAACGAGGATTTAGTTTTACTCCTGTTGAGTTCTAATGGATTGTTGATTGAGATTTTAGGGAGCTGGAACAGGGGTGTCACCAGTAATTTAAAAGACGCTATTCAGGCTGCTGCTATTTCTTCTTCTTCCACACTTTGCTTATTAGTGTCTTCAGTGACAGCTTTGGCTAAAAGAAGGCCTTTGGGGGGGGGGGGATCAAAATATGATAGCGAAGCTTTCCCTTCAATTCTACTAATGCAGACAGTCTGCAAAGTCTGGAGCGCCATGAAGTTTTGTTTCCTTCAACACAACTTCAATGTCTTTTGGCAAGCAACTGGCATTGCATCTGAATAATTATCTTAAATTCATGTGAGATTATGCAAATGTTTCTTTCTTTGCTATTTTTTTTTTAACAATTAGATGACCATCCCTAATTCTCTGCAAGCTCGTGTATGGACAGCGGAGTACACTGGCACCACCTAATGGACAAGATTTTGTGAGAAACACTGGATTTTTAGCAAGACTTTTAACATTTAAAAAACTCAAACGAGATCTGCTAAATTAAATTGTTCTATACATACGTTCTATAAATATTTTCTAATAAATATTTTTAGAAACCAGAGGCACATTTTTAAAAGTCATCTGAAAGAAGACTGTGATGCTATTTAAGGGAGAAACTTAAATGAACAGTCTCTATGCCAATCTTTTTAAAAATAGATTATTTTGCAGCACACTAGAAGATGATGAAGACATTTTAAAAGCAACATAAGTAGTAGAACTTAACTGAAGAAGCAGCATTTGGAGACTCATGGGAAAACTTTTTAAACATTATGTATGTTATTAGATAAGGGATGCACAATGACTGAGAATGTGTGAGAAATACTTTGAACACTTCAAATGCACTAAAAAAACTATTAAGCACTATTACCTAAGGGTTTTCCCTCAAAGAAACTTTAAGGCATTCATTGTAATTTCCTCACAGGCTTATAGCCCATATGTTTACATAAAAGTTTTAAACCCAACTTTTCAAAAGTTTAAATAAAACTTCTTTTCATGTATGATTAGTTGGGCATTGTAATCCTAAAACACTCTGGCTGCATTCAGAATAACAGCATGCCAAACTGGACGGACAGGCAGCAACACTGGGAAAAAGTGTCTCAAAGCTATACAAAGGTTTGTAGAACAACGGCAAGACACTCATGCTGATTCCACAGATTCTCAGGTTATCCATCTAGCCCCCACCCAGTTGTCTTACAAATGTTGGAAAGGCAATACCCGATTTAAGTTGTTAAAAACAGCTAACAGTATTTGCATTTCACTGGTTCCCTCTTCCACATAAGTATAAATACGTATATTTTATTATATCCATAATCGCAAGTGTCTCTCTCATGCCTTGTTTGGAGACAGGCTGTAGACATCCCTATAAAGTTAATCAAAGTTGACTGTTAATATATTATAGCTCATATCATATAGATCAATAGGATCAGAAATCTATAATGGAATCCAGAATGCTGATTGTACAACAAACTACTACTTGCCTTGAGTCAAAGTATCACTTTTTTAAAGTGACAAAAATTATCCAGTCTGCATAAAATTTTCAAAACTGCCACTTTAGTTTTTCCCCTTCCTTGGGTTAGGCAATGTTAACTTGATGCAAGCAGTTTTAGATTTTATTTATTTAAGAAAACCACCTGTGAGTGAGAGACCATGATAAACACTTACAAATGTTATCCTTTGTTGAAAGATCCACAATAGTTATTAAAAATCCTGGTTTTATTCTGCTGTAGAGAACTTAGATACCAATACAACAATTAAAATAGCCACTTAGGGGGGAAAATTGAATGGAAATGCCGAATTACTAGATATCTTATATATAGTTGGGAATTATTTGGTTACCAAGTCTATAATGTGAAAGTATTTCACTAACATTTTAATCCATATAATAAAATTTAGATATACCAGAGAAACATTAAATATATTTAAGAATAATTTTACAAACATTTGCACAGTTTACATAGAAAAAACATTTTATACATCTGTTCTCTGTGAAAGTGATTTACTTCTAGATTTTTCCTTTTGTTTCCTTTCTTCTTCCTTCTTCCTTTCCATGTAAGATTTAAGAATGTCATTCAATTTCTGTTCACATTGGCTAACATGCTGTAATCCATCTTTGCTCCCTAGAAGTAACAGAACAATACACTTATTTCTAAAATATTCAGTCTTAAAAAAAGATATAACTGCTCACAGAACAGGTTTTTCCCATGGATCTCTGGGTGTAAGATGCAGCGTGTGGTGGCAGTGGTGGGGAATCTTTGGTGGGAAGGGGAAATTGGTGGAAAATTCTTTGCCCTTTTGCATGAGTTTATATCCGTCCCTTTTTTCCTAAATACGTTGACCTGAACCAGTACAATACACCCAAAGAAAGGAAGTCTGGACTTGCAGTACTTGAGTGACAATCTCCCATACCATGTGGCAAATTCATTTTGAAAACAAGCAAGTTTCATTTGGGAAGTTGGGAAGAGGGGACTCAGAGCGGAATGAAGTCATGATTTGTGTGGAATTTTGGATCATACATGAAAACATGAAAAACTTGAAGTGGTAAGAAAGGAAGGATGTTTCCCCTTTTACTTTTGTCAATTTTCCTCTGCTGGGCCTCTCTGACAGCCACTTTACTAGAAGTGGCTTTCAGCAGCAGAGAATCTCTAGGGAGGCAGCAGACAGGAAAACAGGGGTGCTGGAAACATTTGCCTATCCGGTCTAGGAACTCTCCAGTCAGGTTGGATGGTTCTCTATACTTCGTCCAAGCAGAAGAGAAGCACAGATAAAGTGTTTTTTGGTTTGAGAACAAAGAGTGGGCAGCAGCCCTCCCCATTCTTTCCAGAATAAGGAATCAGTGCTTCGCGGTGATTTGTTTGAGAACCATTGTTGGCTGCATGGTTCATCCTTCCAATTACTTTTGGGCAAGGCTATAGGACCACTCCTCATAAAACATACAGGACTGTTTGTCAAGAAACAGAATACAAAGTTGGGGAGAAAAATAATTCACAAAGTTGGGGAGAAAAATAATCCACCCTATTTACAGACCCTTCTAAAGGCCAAAATACACAATAACATGATCTTACCCAAGAGCCTCACTCAGATTGAAATGACCGTGCTGGGGGAGGAGGGGCTCAGCCTCCCCCTTGCATTATTTCCCCAAGCTAAAATGGCATGTGTGTGTGTGTGTGGGGGGGTGTTACTTTTTGCCCCATCGCAATTCATTTTAGCTTGGGAAAGTGGTACAGGGGAGGAGAGAGAGAGGCTGGGGTCCCTCCTTCCCCAGCACCACAGTCATGATCCAAATCTGGCCCTGTAAGTAAGTTCTCCACAGCTGTAATTTGGCTGCAGGGCAGGTGAATGAAGTCAGGGAAACTCCAACCCAACTTGTGACCAAACATATTGTATAACTTGACCCTAAGATAAGAAGCCTTGTTGCTAGAGTCAACAAAGGCTGCATTTGTAAGCATATGTACTTGTAAACAGCTTCCTTTGAAATCAGTGAGATTTACTGTGGCAAAGAGATGGGATGTGCATGCCCATCCCAGGCTCATCCAGACAAGAGATGTTCCAGTGGTTGGGACTGGGATAGAGGCTGGACAACAACAGGGAAGGGCAATCCCAGTCAGATGAGTTTAACTCCATCAGCCAAAGCTGGATGATGGCCTCAAAGGCATGGGTCATGCCCCTATATATGAGAGCCCAGGCTGGCTCCAGCAGTGAAGTCTGAGGGAAGGGGCCAAATGCTGAACTGGACCCTGAAGGCTATGGTACACCACTCGTGGTGGTGGCTGCCAGAGAAGAATGGGTTCGTGACTCTTCCATCATGAGCTCCCGGAGGAGATCAGGGCCCTGAGGGACCTTTTACAATTCCACAGGGCCTGTAAAACGGAGCTCTTCCACCAGGCTTTTGGGAGCCACCGCCACCACCAATGAAGAACATCAGAGAGGGTCCCGGAGTCTAGAAGCTGCCACCAATCGCCACCAACAGCCTCAAGAACAACAAGTACCGCTGGAACATCTAAAACGAATACTGTGAGCTGATGACGGGTTGAGAACTGCGAATGATGGCTGCTACCGTTTATGGTGAACGATCACTAGCACTTTATTATGGTTTTAGAGCTGTTTTAATTGTAATTTATGTTTTTAATGTGATTATTTGTCGTAAGCTGCCCTGAGCCGGCTTCAGCTGGGAGGGCGGGGTAAAAGTTGAAATAGATAAATAAATAAATCGTGCACTGAATGACACCACAGCTCTGTGCTGGACATAAAGGAATGGAACAGCTGCATCCCAGGGTGTGTAACTGTTTCATTTGCCTGTTGGGCCATGCTGACTTCTAAGTCTACTACACTCGCCAGCGCTACAGGTTGAGCACGAGACACCAAGCCCCACAACACTTGCTTCTAAGTTAAAACAGTTAGGATTAGCAGGAAAATTACAATACCAGGAAGGATGCAAGGCACCACAAGGACACCACACGACAGTGCAATGCAAGCCACCACTGTCAAAAAGACAACAGAAACACAGAAAAGTATTACCATGCACAAAAACTGCTAGCTTTTTATTGCCCCAGTTCCCTGGATCTAAGATAACAAAAACTAACTTTTAAAAAGTACTCTGTTTTACCTGCACAGTGCTGAATGACACTTTCCCATAGTTTGCTCTTTCTTAGACAGTTCAGATTTCCCACGATCAATAAATGCCGCTTCCCTCTGGTCAGAGCCACATTCACTCTTGTCTCTGAATCTATGAAGCCAACTTGTCTTGTTCTTACACAAGATAACACAATGATTTCCTTCTCCGCTCCTTGGAAAGCATCAACAGTGGACACCTGGACAGCTTTAATTTGGGAAGCATCTGAGTCTACTGCAGCAAGTAAGTTACAAATCTGTAGGCAGATCAAAGCAATGCCATTTTACCATTTTATTTATACAATAGATTTTCCCAGTCTTCCTCCCAAGATGGCATACATGGTTTCTCTTGCCCTCCTCCATTTTTATCCTCACAATGATCCTGTAAGTTAGGTTAGGATGAAAGAAAATGACTGGCTGAAGATCATCCAGTGGGCTTCAAAATTATGAACATTCACACATCCTGTTAAAACATATTCCAGTTGCTCACAGCATAGAGATTAGAAACACACACTGGGCTTCTGCTAAACGAGGAGCCCTGTGTAAGCTGCCACAATCATTCAGGAATAAGCTGAGGGTCTCCTTAAGAAAACCAAGTGCACCTTTCTTCAGAGTAAACACAGAAAGCAACTTGCCTAGCCATAAGTAAAACCTGATCTACTCCAGATTCTGGTATCCTGGAACTTAAAAAAACAAACAAACCAGGAAATGGACTTCTGAATATTACACTGTGCTTCAGCAGAAGGATCCTTGCTCCATCAGAGGGAGGTTCCCTACTTAGCCAACACAAGTCATTGGATCCAGCCTCATGGTTATGTCTAGGAGTCTGAATTACAAATCATGAATTATCTGGTCCAAATTTTGCCTCTGCCATGAACTCCCCCCTCCTCCCCAGCTCAGCTCTCATCCGCAACTGGGGGAATGATAATATTTATTATATAGTGTACATGAAGCAATTTATCATTTTCCCACCCACCCCTAAATGAACAACAACAGTGTCTTGGGGAGGGAGAAAGGTAGAAGAACAGGAAAGCAGAGCAGAGCAAAGGCTGAATGTAGCAGCTTGGGAGTAAAACATTCTGATCACCTGAAAGCAATAGACAGATGCTGATGACAGTTCTGATTTAGATCAAGGCCATTTAAATCATTGATTTAATCACAAACAAATAAAGGTCTATTTAAACCATTGATTTAAAACGACATTTTTCTATTTGTTATTTAGATGCTTCCTTAATGAACTTGCATACTAATTAGTTGCTATAACCATAAAAATATTGACTCAATACTGAATAGAGCCTTTATATACCATCAGAAGATACACTGTACATTTCTTAAATATTTAACTTAATATTTTTTTACCAAACTCCTGACTTCAAACAGGGTCTCATTTTCCAACCTGCAACAGTGGCAGGTTTTTGTGAACAGGTGCTGGTTAGGATCAGCACTAGAACAAGCTTCTCTTCCTCCTCCCCCAGTCCCTTTCTGTTTTAGTCTGCTTGGTTGTATACCTGCCCCATCCCACAAAAAAGCAAATAATCTCAACAAGAAGCAAGAGCTAGTGGTGGTTACTAGTCGTGAGAGGGAACTGCCCCCCAACCCTGTGCCCCAGCCCTACCTGCTCAGACCGCTGCCTCTCTCATGGGGTGAACTCTAAGATTCGGGGGCATTGCGAATTTTGGAGGGGGCATCGCCCCGTGTGCCCTGTGCTAGCTATGGCCCTGTACCAAAATTAGTTTGTCTAAGTAAGATTAATCTGTTTGAAACGGATAAGAAAAACAGGGAAAATACATACACTTAATAATGCACTGGTAAATGTTCAAATGGATTTTGCATGTGTGTATAAACTCACCTTGCTCATTTGTGATTTATACAGGGTTATTACCCCAATCATGGATCCCTCTGTTCCACTGGCAATTAGAGACTGGATTAACTTGACAGTGAAAAAAGATTCTGCCATGTTGTGGAAGCTGTTGTCTCTTTCCATCTGGAAAACAAGAAAACAGACTTCAAACTACACAATGCATGACCAGCCCAATGAGAAGCCACAAAGACTGAGTTCAACAGATTTAGCTGGGTTTAACTCATTTTGGGATTACACTGTGGGTCTGAACAGGGTGTCATATGTGCAAAATAGTTTCACTGTCATATGTGCAAAATAGTTTGCACATAGGATAAGGTTCTTTTAACACATCAGTGCAACTGTTTCTAAGTTAGCGGCCCAAATGTTGTGGTTAACTTGCTTCTGCCCCAACATAGAAGTGATTTCACACACCCGGCTACCTACATGGTTTGAATCCCAAGCGCTTTAGCTTCTTAGTGTGACTACAAAGTAACATAATAATTGGAGAGGGGACCCAAAAGGTACTCGGGGGGGGGGGGGAGATGGGGCTTCTTGGCTGTAGTGCTGCTGCTCTGTTTGCTTGGCCATCCCTTCCCTATCACTGCTGCTGCTCTGTCCACCCCTCCTTTTTGCTTCTCCTCTCCTCAAGCCCAGTTCTTGCCTTGGTGGGGGGCGGGCAGGCAGGGGTGCTGGTGGAAGGCAGTGGCAGCTCCCATTCCTTTTTATCTCCTCATTCTCCTCTGTCTGCCTGCAGCTTCACTGTCTCGGTGATGGTGGGGGTGGCAGTGGTGGACTGCTCAATGCCTGCATCCTCATCCTCTTTCCCCACCCACCTGCAGCATCACAGCTTCAGTGGCAGGGGGTGAGCAGCAAGTCCTGGTTGCCCTCCAGGTTTGTAGAACTATTATCCTTCTTTGTACATGGCCCAGTCCACAGACGGAGCCATGTTGAGAATTAGATGTATTTATCCTGGAAGTGATTTCAAGTGGTACAAAATTCCCTTTGTTCAACTTAAACATAGATCACTACATGCAATTGTGTATTTGTACTGAACCAAGTAGGAACTGGAAACGTTTAAAACAGTCCCAAGTTCAACTTCATTTCCAAATAGAATTGAAAATTGGAAATGCAAGATTAAAGCTTCAAAAAGATATCGCCGAAAGCATTTCTTGAATCCTTCAGAGAGAAAATGCAGTTTTATCCCCCCAAAAGAAGGGAGAACAATCCTATTCTATAGTAACACTGGCCATATTCAGACATCATGATGGGTCCAAACTCAGCCTCTGGCCAAGCCCCCCAGCACACAAAGTGCCGCTGAAAGCTTCCATGTTTGGAAAGCTTTGAATGAAGTTCTAGTGTGCCATGAGATCCAGATGCAGGTATCTGGGCAAACTGTATAGTTCATTTTTGCACTACAGACTAGGATTGTAAACTGGCTAAACTGGAAGGGAAACCAACTAAAGTTTGCCCAGGTGTCTGTATTTAGACAGAGGCCTTGAACTGAGTTCTGTGCATGCAGGGACAAGCAAGGGAAGGAAGATTGAATGAAGGGAACACTGAATATGGTAGCAGCTGGGCTCAAGCTCATCATGGGTTAAAACCTCAGTTTGTTGTGATATATGAATGCTACCATTTGTAATCCCCAAGCATAAACTCAGGTGAAGAGATTTCAAGGTCAAAATACTGTTACACTCCACTTGCCCAAGCACCAGTATGTTCCAGGGCAGCGCTTACCTAGGTTGGTCCCTTCTGGAGAAAAGAGCATAGGTTTAAAAGCCAATAAAATACATACCTGCTCTGAGCCATTAACATTGTAGAAACACAGTGTTGGCAACCAGTCTACAAGAGGGTTTCGATCCATTTCAGAAATGCCGTCCAACAAATCTCCATCATAAAACAAGTTGTTGCTGATGGCACTGATAGCTGGGTGACAACGGTACTGTGTCCTGAGCAGCACTGGCTCATGTCCCTACAAAATGCCAAGGAGAAAAATTATTGAAGGGCATAAAGATTGAAAGGGTTACTGCTTGTCAGCAAGGTGTAATAGAGTAATTTTAAAATATTTTTCATTTCTACAGAGAATTGAGGGCCCTCTCGCCCTCATGCCAAACTAGCCCCATGGCATACCCTGGAGCTATTGAGGATGAAACAAGAGCTAAAACAGCTAGAGTGTGGGTGGTGGACTACTCATGACTAAATGGAAAGAACATTTTATAGGACGTTTATGAAAACCCTGACAAGCATGATCTCATCTGATCTCGGAAGCTAAGCAGGGCCAACCCTGGCAAGTACTTGGAAGGGAAACCTCCAAGGAATACCAGGGCTGGGATGCATAGGCAGGCAACAGTGAGCCACCTCTCTGAAACGTCCAAGCCCCACTAGGGGTTGCCAGAAGTCAACCATGACTTCCAGGCATACACACATAAATACACAAAAAAACACCCTCCCCCCCAAAAAAAAGAATTACATTGGAACTGACAATATATATTGATTTTTTTTCTGGGATGATTCTTTAGAAAATAGGAGAGTGTGAGATTCTTGCTTAAAACATATGAATGACAAATTTAGACATCACATTTGTCAAGGGTATACCTTCCCAGAATACGATTCTTCACAGGAAGCAAACACAAAGGCAAACAATTCGATGGGAACCAGCTCTTAGGAAAATGCTATTTCAGGGCTGTGTTAACTAGCAAATGATAAGAAATGTCTCTCTACAAGAGGCTTTTCTAAACCAATGTGCGCCCTCCAACGAGGTTAGCATCACAAAAAGAGCACCCTTTCAAGATGAGCAGGAGTACATACCATCAAACGGAGTCGGTCAAAAAGGGTTTGCTCCAAACCATTATCCCGTGCACTTTCTGATCCTTGAATGGTGGGCGGAAGCTGCTTAGGGTCACCAACCAGAATCAGCTTTTCACACCCAAACCTACAAAGGTAACCCATAAAACATCACTCACAGCACTGAGTGAAGCTGCAAAACGTTTTTTTTTTAAAGAACCAGCACACTGTAGATACTTCAAAGGCCCATCAACTTTAATGCGAGAGAAAAAAAATCATGTTTTAAAATTGCCACTGAACTCCACAAGAATTTAACTGCAGACTTTGACCAGATGTGCCCTGTGCTACTAGCCCTCAAGATCTGCAGTGGTACCTTTCCCACTCAGCCCTACATCTCAAATGACTTCTTACATTCTAGCCTCCACTGTGCTGGGAGGCCTTGCAAATTCTGTGCGCAGGCACTTATTTTGCTTACAGTCATTCAGAAAACTACTGAAGATCTACATACATTATTCCAGTTGCATAACCGGAGATTTTTATGTGGCTTCCAGACACTGCTGCCCAAACCTTTATTCAATTTTTTTTACATAAGTATTTAAAGGGCCACAGTTCTGCCTTTAATGATAGATTAAAGGTTTCCCTTGCTTGAAAGCAGGTCGAATCTGACTCTAGGGGTGCGGTGCTCATCTCCATTTCCAAGCTGAAGAGCCGGCGCTGTCTGAAGACTTCTCCGTGGTCATGTGACTGGCATGACTAAACGCTGAGGCTCATGGAACACTGTTACCTTCCCACTGAAGCGGTACCTTTTTATCTACTTGCAATTTCTTGCTTTTGAACTACTAGGCTGGCAGGAGCTGGGACCAGAGACAGGAGCTCACTCTGTCATGTGGCACTTGGGTCTCGAACTGCTGAACTACCGGCCTTCCAGTCTGCAGTTCAGCGTCTTAACCACTGAGCCACCGCGGCCCATCCTTTAATGATACTGAAAGGTTAATTACATTTATCAAATAACCACAGTCACAAACAAGTCTGTAAATAGTCTTTTGTCCAGTTACTGGCAGGATGCTCAGTCACAAGAGATTATGTCTCTAGCTGTTGACTTGCTACAAAGAGCTTACAAAGGTATTATGAGTAGATTTTTTATAACCCGCTTTTCTCTACCTTAAGAGTCTCAGAGTGTCTTACAATTGCCTTCCTTCCCTCTCCCCACAACAGACACCATGTAAGGAAAGTGGGGCTGAGAGAGTTCTGAGAGAATGGTGACTGGCCCAAAGTCACCCAGCAGGCTTCATATGGAGTAGGGAATCAAACCCAGTTCTCCAAATTAGAGTCTGCCGCTCTTAGCCACACCAAGCTGGCTCTCAGAGGTAACTAAGAGGTGAGTGATCTTTGACTCCCAAAAGCTTATGCCGTGGAAAATTTTGTTGATCTCGAAGGTGCTACTGGGCTCAAATTTTATTCTGCTACTACAGATTAACACAGTTATCCGCCTGAATCTATCAAGTAGCAGTGTTTGTGAGCTAGTTCCTTGTTAAAGTTATAAAAGCACTAGGGTAATTGTGACATAAAAAGAGATTGTACCTTGCAATGGGAAGGAGGGACGCAGGTTCTGTCATCTGACTGCACTCGTCCAGCACCACTACAGGAAATTTAAGATTCTTCATGCAAGGGAATGGGCAAGCAGCACAGGTAGCTCCCACTACCTTCACCTATATTATTAGTGGTGAAATAACTGTCAGTTAAATCAGTTTGCATGAACATTCAGCTATGAACATCAGCTATGTAGTAAAAATTCAAAGTTCTAACACTCAAACAAGATGTACATGTTCTAATGATCCCTAGCAGGTTCTTTTAAGGCTGAACCTTCTAGATCACGGGTCGCCAATCTTTTCTTTAAGCAAAGCGATTTCTGAGTAATGAAAAATACCCGGAGATACTCCCCTCCCCCCACATGTTGCCAAGTTCAGTTCTGTCCTTTTAAACAATTGGGTTTGGGTTTCCTGGGCCCAGCTGTGTTTCCCGGTAGCCACACAACAGCTGCAGAGAATGTCTTTAGTAAAGGAACTCAAAATGACACTGCAGGGGGAGGAAAGGCTCCCCTCATGCCAAAAGAGTGCTATGGGTGTTATTTCTCTGATTCTGTTGTTTCATGTGGAGTATCCTGTGCATATGGAGTAGCAAAAATGGGGAAATAACCCACCCACCCCAGTGCTGTGGGAAAATGCCTGGGGAGGGAGGCAGGAGCCTTCCTCTTCTGCAGCGGCATTCTGAGCCTAAGTGGGTTCTCTTTGAAAATGAGCATATTTAGTTTGGCCCCAGGGCAGCTCCAGAACTGAAGATATCATCTAAGCAGCATGGAGGAAAAAAGTTTTTAAAAATCCTAGAGCAGATCTTTTTACAATCTCTTCCTGGGTTTTCTAGAAGAGATTATCAGTAGTTGACAAACTACCAGATACCTCTGTTCTAGATTCCTACAGTTTTCGAGTGACTGCTTTTCAGAGCACGGTCAGCATTTAAATGTTTACAGAAATCCCCCCCCCCCCCGATATTTCATTCTAAAAAGATGACTTTCAAAGGTCTGCTAGGCCCACACGGAAGAGGTAGTGTCACTTCCCTTGCATTATCAGAATGGGAAGAGCAAGGAAACTGGGTGCCTATGGGTCAGAGGGCCAGAAGAATTTAGGATGGGTGTGCCTTGTGCTTCGGCTATGAGTTCTGTAAACTGGCCTGTGCATGGATAGTTTCAACATCTGGGACTTCACAGATGCTGTGAAGAAGCTGAGGTTCTGGCAAGAGTGTCAGTTAATTTTTTTAACAGAATTTGGTATAGGTTTTACTAAAAGGAGAGGAGATACCATCATGTCACATACTCTGATGTCACTGTTTGAGCTATTGAAAAAAAATCTGCCTGCTGTGTCACCCAGATTTCATCGTGATCTTGTCTCAATGTCCCTTCTTTATCCAGCAATGGGAATCAAATTTATGGGGAATGTACAGCTCTTTGTATTCCTAGTCCTATTACAGTGCTATCAACTGCATTGACCTACACTGTGTAATTCACTTGAGTCTCAGTGAGAAAGGCAGTCTATAAATAAAAAAATAAATACAGACAAATAATAAAAGTGGATCAAGTTTTGCAAGACTTGGCTTAATGTTTCTCTGTTGCTTTCCTGCTTTGGCAGTGGGCCTCTTGTTGGTCACCATAGAAAATAGAAGGCCAGTCTGATGGGGAGGGGCTTTTCTTTAATCAATACAGTAATCAATATGGATGAAAAGTTTTGCAAAACTCCCATAATATCACATACGCTGAATTTTCTGTTTATATTACAGACATAGACATATCATGGCTATAGAAACTCACTACATTAATGGACAGGTGTTTAATCAGAACTGTATGTCGACAAAGCATTATTCTGTGAAGGACCTTTCTAGTAGTACATTTTACTCCTTTATTAATGCACAACAATCATAGAACTCCTCCATGGCATCCAAACTGTAAACGATATCATTTCATTTTATGAGTACCTGCTGCAGAAGAGCTTTGTTGGTGCCCAGCCTATGGTGTTCAATGGTCTTCCTTACATAATTTTTTTCCGCTGGGGTTAAATCCTCCTTCATAAGAGCAAGCAGCTCTTTCAGCTGCTCACTTTCCGATCCCAAGCCAGCATGCAAGCTTTCAACACATTGTAAAATAGTAAAGATCAATACTGAATACGAACAGTGAAGCTGTGCTCACATATAATTGTACAGAAGCCTCTCCTGCTTCCATTTTAAGGTTGGAATTAAATTGCTGAGATCTAGAAGTGGCTCAGTCAGATGGCACAGTACACCCATGTGCATACTTTTTGCAATAATAATGCTCACAAGGTGAGGGAACAGATGTTTAGAATGCTCCCCATGTTAACCCCCACCCCCGCACATTGAAACCTAGCATATAAAGGAGCAGACTAAATTAGAACCTTCTCCCTGACATGTTCCTTTTGTATATGCAGGGAACTTTTTATATGAACAGAGGTGCAAACATTCTGAAGAATATCTACCAAGACATACATCATAGAGAAGAAATATTTTTCTAATTTAACCTGTTGCCCTGACCTGGATAGCCCAGGCTAGCCTGATCTCATAAGCAATGCTCCCTCTAAGCTGCGGAGTCTTGTGAGCAAAAATTCTGCTTTGTGAGCTACTGGCATTACAGCTGGGAGCGAGCCATTTGGCCGCTGCATAAATTAGTTTGCTCTGGAGCCATCCTTCCTGAGCTAAGACAAAAATGTGTGAGCCAGAGGCTAAAAAACTGTGAGCTAGCTCACACTGACTCAGCTTAGAGGGAACACTGCTCATAAGGTCTAGGAAGCTAAGCAGGGCCAGCCCTGGCAAGTATTTGGATGGGAGACCTCCAAGGAATACCAGGTTTGTGACATGGAGGCGGGTCATGGCAAACCACCTCTGCATGTCTCTTGCCTTGAAAACCCCACAAATTCACTGTAAGTCAGCTGCATCTTGACAGCACTTTTCACTACAAAGTTAAACTATTGGAGATAAACAGGCCTGATTCTAGGTCAGATTCTTGACAGCTATTGTGTGACATGTGAAGGAGTGTTTGGAGTTGCTGGTGGGCACTGCACAGAGGAGCCAGTTACGAGACCCACATGGTGCCTATGCACATGGCCAGCCACTACGATTTGTACAATGATGGTGGCCGGCTGAGAGTCCACACACAATTGTGACCACCCCGTGTTTAGGCTTCATTTGGAAAAGCTGGGTCATACAGTCCATGTTGAGTCATGAACCTGTTGGCAGCCCCACATTTCAGCATGAAATTCAATAGTGGTTGCCAAGAGTGTGAACTGGTCCACAGTCAGAATAAGGCTGTATTACTACGCATATCTGTTAAGTCCCACTTCACTCAGTGGAATTTATTTTCAGATTAAAGACATTTATTTTCCGGTTAAAAATGATCAGAATCAGACTGGAAGTGTCTTGGCTGTGCCCAAGTAGACAACCAGCCATGAAATCCAGAATAAAACTGCTGAGTATTTAAAGTTGCTGCTGAAGGTCTGACAGAAGCATGCCCTGCATGAGGCATAATTCTGTTGAAACTTCCCTCCCCCACTCCTGCACAATGTGGCTTCCCTGATTCTCAGCTGCAGGCTTTCCAGGGGAGGCAGGGGACTGCTGGGGCAGGAGAAAATGATTAAAAGTTGCTTCTGTAAACTTACTCTGTTCATGTAAGCTGTGATCTAACCACAAAGAATTTACAGCTGATGGTGGCCTTGTTGATTTTTCATGGTACACTATATTAAATTAATTCTCTAAAATGTTAGAGGGATGAAGAATTGTCTAAAGATTGTGTGAAAGTTACCTATAAGGAAGTACTGGCTTAGCGATTTTTCTAATACTTCCAACTCTAATAAATTCTTCAAATCCAAGATCCAGTAGGCTGGAAAAAAGCAATAAGGCATGAATTGAAATTTATTTAAAGGAATTTGAATAATTCCATTTTGATCATATCTCTCCACTTCTTTTTTGCTTTATCCATTTATTTTCAAAGTCCATGAGAGTCTTCTGAGGGTGCTCAGTGCAGGGGTGGGGAACTCTACCAACTACTGAGGGGGGGGGAATTATCAACTATGGAGGGACACATGACAGAACACCCCCCCCACAAAACCCCCTAAGTGTGGATTATGGTTAGGCATGTGCACTGTTCTCAAGCTGCCCGGAATCCACAGCAGTAGAATGCAATGTATAGGCAGTAGTTCTTCCTCAGTGGGTCAGGGAAACAACCATACTAAGGTGAAAGGAAGATGAGCTTTTCTTTTTGTCTCCGGAGTGACTGCAAGAAGGGTGGGCGAGTCTCTCCCCTCTACATGACTACTGCAAAGACAAAGCCTGAACACGCCCTTTGCCTCTAAAGCAACTGGGGTGTTGGTTAGGAGAGTGAGAAAAAAGGAATTTGACTTATTAGAAGTTTTCATGAGCTCAGATTCCCCTTCCAGATATGCACCATTTCCCCCCAAAAAACTAAACAAAAAATAAGGAAAACATTTTTTTGAGTTACTTCTGCCAAGTTAATTGTCAAGGTTTTGAACTAATCAGGCACTTTGGACAACAAACAACAATCTCAGATTCATTAGAAACTTGGAAAACACGAACACACCCAGACTACCCATCTGTGAAATTGTCAAGAAAGTAATTCCTAGATATCCCTTACAGCAGGTTAGCTTAGTAATGAGAGCTAGGAAAGGAGAAGACCAATTATCTTAGGCTACTTCCAGGCACGGGGTGGAGAGTAAAAATTTAATAGCTGAATTATATGATTGTAACACAAAGAAAAATGAATCATTTTGTAAATGGAACAGTGACTATATAAACACATTGGAGTTACTTACCACAGCAGTACTCTGTCCACAGCAACATTAGTGGAAGAAGAGATTAGTATTTTCCATGGTGCTAACCTTTTGCCAACAGCCGCTTCACTAGTTTCAAAGATTTGTACCAGGAACAAGATAACAATGGCCAATAAATAACTTTTTCCAGATCCAAACACACCTACCATAAATTAACAGAAACAGATAAGGATGATGTACACTGACTTTTCAGGCAGCTATTTTAACTGGAATTATACCATTTCCCGAAGCTTTAATGGATGTACTGGAATCAGAGACTTCAATGCAAAATGGTACATCAAACAATGAAGGTTTTTTCAGGTTTGCCATCAAAAGGGGTGTGTGTGTGTCTTAAACTCACATACGAGTTACAGTTATGTCCAATACTAGAAAGCTTCCTTTTTGTGTAACATCTTCCTTTTGAGTAAATATGGTATGCAACACCTCCACACATTCTGAGATGGTTATCATTGGCTGCGGTCACACGTAACAGAAGCCACACAAGTGAGACGGAAAACAGCCGGAGTTTCCGGACGCGATCTCACCAGCACATCTGGGAAGCGTAGCACTCCCGTGGCTCAACCGAGGCTTCCAGCCGAAACTGCGTGGCAAAAAACTAGTACCTTGTAGGTACTAGTTTCCGGAAACTGCGGGGCAAGGGTGGGCGTCTGATCGCGTTTCCGGTGGCATCCGGCGCCCGCCCATGTCCCCTTGCAAATAAGGTGTTTTTTTCTTGTCCAAGTCTCTGTGGATGCGCATGCGCACCCAACGGAGCATGCGCATTTGTCATGTACACAAAAATAAAAAACAGTTTGCCGCAGCGCACGCTTCTTCGTTGTGCGCCGGCTTGTCCTGTGATCGGCACCTCTCCCTTGCCATGGAACCTCCACGGTACCTCCACAGGACGTCTGATCACGTAACTGCGCAGTAGTTTGCCCCAGGGCAAACAGCCACGCTTCTCCTCTGCAGTTTCCTGCCCGTGTGACTGGGGCCATTGTTACACTATGCAAGAATACTTCAGTAAGCTCCCTGTACTGGGGCAAGAGGAGGCAGTCTCTCTTTGCTCTGGGCCTCCCATGTCATTGCCAGATGCTTTTTACGATGCTTCAGAACAGCTGAACGCTGGGCTCAGTCTCCAAGAAGATGCAAAAGAGAAAACAAAAGGCTTGGAATACAGTTAAACAGCTGGTTCTTAGAGAAGTAATAGCGCAATCCTTACCACTGACTTCAGTGGATTTAGAAGGGTGTACCTCAGTTTAGGATTGCAACGTTAAATTGATGAAGAGTATGGTTGCCAGGTCCCTTTCACCACTGGTGGGGAATTGGGGGGGGGGACGTTCCAGGAGTTACCCCCCCATTCCCCCTGAAACACTGATGTCACACATGATGTGCCTAATTCACCCGGAAGTGACATTGGTGATGTTGGGGGCAATGCTCTAGATTTTGGGCAAAACTCTATGGTAAAATCAACATCAAACCATCATACATCATACTTCTTCACCCAAAGAGTGATTTACACATGGAATTCACTGCCACAGGAGGTGGCGGCGGCTACAAGCATGGACGGCTTCATGAGGGAATTAGATAAGCATATGGAGCAGAGGTCCATTGGTAGCTATTAGCCACAAGGTATAGATAGGGACTCAGGGGCAAGTGATGCTCTGTATTCTTGGTGCTTGGGGGGGGGGAGTCCAGTAGTGGGAGGGCTATTAGTGTCCTGGCCCCACTGCTGGACCTCCTGATGGCACCTGGTATTTTTGGCCACTGTGTGACAGAGTGTTAGACTGGATGGGCCATTGGCCTGATCCAGTATTGGCTTCTCTTATGTACTTATGTGATCTAAACTGGCTGCAACCAATTAGGAATCAGATAAGATCACAGCTGGCTAACAACATTGGCTCTGTGTCTGAAATCAATGCTCCCTCTAAGGCGTGGAGTCTTATGAGCAAAAATTCTACTTTGTGAGCTACTGGCAATCAAGTTGTGAACAAGTTCGTTATAAAATTAATGCATGAAGTCAGTGTTAATGTAGAAGTTAATTGAAGAAAGCCCAATTCATCCACCCTTAAAAAGGGTTTAAAATAATTTGGAGGATTGCTGGAGTGTTTTATGAGTATGACCAGGATTAGAGAGGATGCCAATTAGATAACAAGCTTTCTGAAAACTGGTTACTGTATATACATTACTTGAATGAAAAGTCTGAAGATAATGTGAACCCTTTTATGTTATTCTCTAAGGTACAAGCAAAGATTATGCTGCAAATTTTTATGTTACAGATGCAACAGAAAGAAAGTAAAACAGCAAGTATAAATACTACTATAGGAGTACATGGGGTGCTCACAATTAGAAAATTATGTTGGATTTTTGGTAAGCCTCTCTAAAAAAGCATTTTGTACAGTTGGCAGATTTCTGAAACAGACTGCTTAACAGGAATACGAATATCTTCCAGTTATGAGATCAGGGTTGATCCTGGGTAATTCTCGTAAACAAAAAAAGATTTCAGGATTGTATGGGGGCCTACGTACGTAAAGCCAAACACAGGCCTAAAGTACACAGTCTGTATGCTATAAAACTGATCTATAATGATCAGATGGAACAGGCTCACACATTGACAGCAGCCAGACTGACACCTTGGGAGGAATGGGGCATGCTGGTATGATCAAATTCCCTGCCATGCTTAATTTCCAAACTTCTTCATAATGCTCATGACTGTTAACACTTGAATTTAACTAATAAATCTAACATCTCAATTACGTATTTTACATTTCATGGAAGCAGAATTTGTGCAGGCTATCTTCAAGCTCCAGCCAAACACAAGTCCATTTCACACCATTATTTTCTAAAACTTTCACACAATATTTATTAAAGTGGGGTGGTGAGGAGTGGAGGTTTTTTGGTAATACATTACTGTTTCATTGGCCAACTGTAAAACATTTTGTTAGGCAGGCCTTTTGGTAGCTAAGAACAATTATGAGGTTATGATAAGTGCACTCTGCTGTATTTGTCTTCATTAATTTGTCATACAAGCAAAGAAATGTGCAAAATCTTACAACAAAGACTGTTACTATATGTGGAAATAGAAATGCCAGATGTTCAAGCTGGATTCAGAACAGGAAGAGGCACTAGAGATCATACTGAAAATTTATACTGGTTACTGGATCAATATGAGGGACTGTCAGAAGAAAATCAGCTTGTGTTTCATAGACTACAGCAAAGCTTTTGACTGTGTGGACCATGAAAAGCTGTGCGTGGTTTTAAAAGAAATGGGTGAGCCAAAACATCTAACAGTTTTGATGCACAACTTATACCTATTGTTAGGACAGAATATGGAGAAACAGAATGGTTTCCAATTCGCAAAGGTTTCAGACAAATATGTATTTTATCTCCCTGTCTGTTCAATTCATATGCAGAACATATAATAAGGAAAACTGGATTAGATTTAGATGAAAATGGAGTGAATTTGGTAGAAGGAACACTGTTTGAGATACGCCGATGACACCACTGGCAGAAAATAGTGAAGACCTGAAACTACTGATGAAGGTTAAAGCAGAAAGTGCCAAGCAATATTACAGCCAACTATCAGGAAGACAAAAGTCATGACTACTGATGAATTACAGAACTTTTAAGGTTGATGATGAAGAAACTGAAATGGCTACAGATTTTCTAATCCTTGGCTCAATTGTCAACCTAAAGGGAGACTGCAACCAAGAAATCAGAAGGAGACGGACACTGGGTAGGGCAGCCCTGAAGGAACTAGAGAAGATCCTTAAGTTTAAGGAAGTGTTAAGAGGCAACCCAGGTCAAGATCATTTAGACTATAGCATTTCTCATTACTATGTATGGATGTGAATGTTGGACAAAGAAGGAGGCTGACAGGAAGAAAGTTGATTCATTTGAAATGTGGTGTTGGAGGAGAGTACTGCAGATACCATGCCCTTCCAAAAAAACCAATAAGGGGGTTCTAGATCAAATCAAACCTGAACTCTCCCTAGAAGGTAAAATGACTAAATTGAGGCTATAGTACCCTCATAAGTGGAAGTGACTTGATGGAATCTCTCTCTCACACACACACACGTGTTTTCATATACTTTTTGCTATAGCATTTTTGAAAAGCTCTGCACCACAGAGGGTCATGTTTCTATAACATGAGACAAGAAACATATTGATAGAGAAATAATTTACCGTGTATTATTGTTATAGGGAGGGGTTGCTGTTTCCCAGTTTCTTTATCAATTGGATAAGATGCCATCATGTTGCCTATTTGAAGAAGTGCCATGGCCTGATCCTTATTCAGCCGAAATGTCTGAATCATCTTGTTTGCCAGACTTATTGTCATTTCAGGACTTAGAAGTCCACAAGTCATTGTATTTGTGTTTAAGACTGGTGGTTTAAATTTTCGTTTGTTGATTTTGTTGCTACCAGATACCTCTTTGAAGGGCCTAAAAAGCACCAAATAAAAGATTAAGCTGAAATTAATCAAGGAAAAGAAAAACACACAGGTAATAAGCATTTAAAAAACAAAAATCAAGATGATGATGTATGGTTGATTATATCATATTCTTTTTATGTTTCAGGCTAATTGACTCTACCAATGCCATTTACTATTTAAATTGTGCCGTGTAGTTTGGCAATGAGCTAGCAGGGATGGCATCTGTGAAGCATGGCATACCGATTCAAGAAATGGGAGCCAAGTTACAGAGAAAGATTCTAGTTTACCCTGACCCCTTGCCAATTCCAGCTGGTGGGTGAGTTTATCTAGCACAATATGGCTCCAGAGCCAAGTCGCTTCAACAGAACTATGTTACAATTTAAAATTAAAAATGCACTGATGTAGAAAGGAAGTCAACATACCTTGTGAGCAGGTGCTGCATTATTGGTAACGCAGCTGAACTGAAGTTTTCTTCTATGTTTCTCAAAGTTGTGAGTTCTGTGCTAGCATTACAAACTAGTAAGGCATGAACAATCACTGGGAGAGGGAAGGAATAGGAGTTAACAAATGAACTCAGCTACAGAAAGGTCTAGGCTAAGGTGGACACAAAGGGAAAAAAAGATAGATCCAAGGGGCTACAAATGGATCTCTAACTCTGGAACTGGATCTCTTTCCTGCCTCCCCATTCTCCACTACTTTGTGAAATACTGCTGCTGTGAGTTGGAGGACTGTAATATTATGTGAGAGTCCTGCAGTTGGAGGAGGAAGCTACAGAAGACTTTTGATCCAACTCATTGACTCTTGTTGTAGTCTGATGGTCTAATGGAGTTTCGTCTTACAGCCACAATAAATCTTTTATCCTTAAGGTGCCATAGGACTGTCTAATGGGCCAAAATAACAAACATGTAATGTTATATCTGCATATTAGCAGATGTACTAAATTTTACTATCACCATATGATTTGGAGAGTGGGATCACAGTGGCAAGTCAGGCCCCCTGCCCTCCATATGTTAAAGAGACTTTTTGTACCTTAACACACCCCAAACCCGGCTGTGACCTCCTCATCTCAAAGCACAATCTGGGACCCTGGTTTTTACAGAGTCTTACAGTGTTCATTTGGATGTCCCAATGCTGGCTCTGTAGAAAAGTCATCATATGGGGAGGGGGCATCAAGAGTAATCCTCTTCCTATATCTGTGCACTGATAATACCCAGATTAAAAATGCTGGTACATGGCTAAAGACATGTTGACATCAACCAAGGCCCTACGTAAAACTACACCTCACTATGATTTTTTATTTTATTTCTGCTTACGAATTTCAAAAAGGTGCACAACTGATATAATAATACATTCAGAGTAGTAGATGTTACAAAATATTCAGTGTTTTTAAAAATCAATAATGTTTCAATAATCCAAAATAAGATTATTTTGGGGGAAAGGCCAAAAATGTATAGCACCGAGAAGACACTAGTAAATAGTAATGACAGTTGTAGGTTACTTTAGTAACTTCCATTCAGTTTTAAAGTTCATCTTGATGATACATTCAGAATTATCTGCTATATCAAGCATCATATTTTGTTTATTTCCATGTCTCTCAGTTCTTTCATTCCCTTCTGTTAACGCTTAAATAATATGACAACACTGCTGACTTTTTCACTCATAAGTTGATAATGCAGTGATTAGTATATTAAAGAATTAGTGGCTATGCTGAAATGTTGATTACCACAACACTTCACACAGAAAAAATTCTCATGAGAAACTTACTATTTGAATGCCAGTTTGAGGGGCTGTAGCCTTTGAGAGGTTCCAGCTCTATTTCACTGTTAGAGGATGGGCCAAAGAAAACACTGCAGGCAATGAAAGTGTCCAAGGGTTCAAACGTTAGGGTCTTGGAAACAACCCAAAGATCATCTACCAAGACAGTAAAAGGTTAGTTTTAGCAGAATAAGTTGCTAACTTCTGCAATGAGAAAAATTAAATCTGGAATAGTTGTTTTGAAGAAACTAAGGTGGATCCAACCATCCCCCAAGAAGCCTTCCTCCAACTCAAATGGCTCTTCCTTTTGCTTATTCAAAAAGATTTCTGTATGCTTTGCACCTCTTTATCCAAGTTGTGCTGGGTAAATTTTATCTGGTTTCATCTTAAATGTGTATTCTCAAGGTTGCTATTCAAATTGCAGAGATTTTCCTCCAAGATTTGGAATATATTTAATTCTTACATATTGTTCCTTTAAAAAGGGCTGTATAATATTCTGCCATGCAGGTTATACCATAAATATAGGATGAATGAAAGGGCAAGGGGAAAAGTTGCACAAAATTGATTGGAAAAGGGATTTCAAATAATTTTTCATTTAATTAAAATTGAAGGACAAAAAAATCCATGACATCAGAAAGATTTTAATATAGTGTCAACCTAATTCATTCATCTGACAAATCTATGATATCCAGTGTGGGCTTGTAGTGATGTAAATGTCTGAAAATTGCTAGACCAATCAGAAAGTTGAAGACTGCCAATTTTGGATGGCCTGTGGTTTGCCCCACCAGTTCAGGTGGAAAACTGAAAACAGTACCCTTGAGTGCCTGGCTTCTCAAAGGGCAGACTTGATGAAAACTTTAAAGCCTGGGTTCCTTTGTCGCAATTTCTAGCAGACAAGCCTTGGGGCAGAACCAGCTCAGATAAGTATTTCACAGGTAAAGTTCAAATTTCCTCCTTTTGTAGCAGAGTGCTAAGGGTCGAATTTCAAATATATGGAGGCATCGTCTGGAAAACAGGATGCAACTGAAGATGTGTTCCATCAAATGTGGGTTAAAGCTACAAATTCCCAAGTCCTGAAGGCACTACAGATAACAAAATCCTGTCTACGCTGAGGCAAAGCAAAGTAAGAGGGTCCTTATCATATAGGCATAAATATTTAATATGTCGCCCTTTGACTGTGAAAGTCAACTGAACATGTACACACACAATATTCACACTTCAAAACAGCAAGTCTTCAATTTTATAAGAGTTACTTCAGATTCCTCTTGCATAATTTCACAGAGAACCAAGTTCACCAACCTTTGCTGTACATGGAAGAGTGCTCTTTTCTGCTCAGCTTCAGATATAATTTGTTCCTACCATCACAGTCAAACTCAGCATTTGCAATATTAAATTTCTTCAGTTTACTAAATCGTTTCCTTTGAATATCAAAGGCTTTCCTAGGGAAAAATAAACCAACAAACAGTGGACATGAACACTTAATGATATTTATAGTTACTTAAATAAATAACTTTTTTTGTATGTGGTACATGTGCTCTTACTTTTGCAACTGCTTTTATTCTATTTTAGTGGCATTATAAAACCATTACCAGCCTGCTCATTAATATCAAGAAATTCCGATAAAGAACCATTTAACTAGTTACATATTAGGCTATGGAGTCAGACCTAAAACAGCAGAGTTACACATGGACTGCACCAAAGAGGATTGCATTGATAGGTCTTTCCATGGTTTGCAATGACCATCCCGGTTCAAGAACTTGAGGGGTGGGGCTTTGAGTCTATATAGGTATAGCAAGGCCTGTTTACTTGCTATTCTGTTATTTCTTGAGTAGTGGCTCCTAGGCAGAGGGATGTTTTGCTGGCACATGCTGACATATGTACAGGGCAGCAATGAATCCTGATAGGAGATGGAAGCAAATGTCACACCTCCCTTCCTTCGTGGCATCTGCTGCTAGCCAGACAGAGGCAAATGTTTGGCTGGCACATGCTGGCATACAGGTGTGTGTGTGTGTGGGGGGGGGAGCTACAGATTAAGCAGGAGTGAAGGTAATTTATTTCTTCACCTAGAAAAAATGTTATGCCACCTCTTCAGAGACCTGCTTGAGGTGGCTCACAACTCAAATACAATAAAACCAAAGAGGCATTAAAACCAAACAATTAGGAAAAAAGCAGAGCAAAAATGCAAGCCCCTAAATATAAGCTAGACCATAAAAAGAAGCTGTTAAACACAGAAGACTTTTTTTAACTACAGCAGATCACAAAACAATATTAAAAAACCAATCCCTTAGTTAAAAGCCTGAATAAAAAGAAATGTTCTCCTGGTACCTAAAATAGAGTGAACACCAGGTTATGTCTTCAAGGGGAAGGGCATTCTATGGGTTAGGTGTCACCACTGAAAAAGCCCTGTCTCTGTTAGCCAACTGATCACTTCTGCAGACCAGCAGCACAGAGACCAGGGCTTGTGAAAAGCATCTTAACTGGCAGGTTGGATAGTATGGGAGGATGCAGTCTGTCAAGGGTCCAGGCCCCAGTCCATTTATGGCCTTATATGTTAAAAACATGTGGAGCTGCGGTGGCTCAAGTGGTTAAGATGCTGAACTGCAGGTTGTGGAAAGTCAGTAGTTCAGCAGTTTGAGACCCGAGTGTGCCGCATGACGGAGTGAGCTCCTGTCTCTAGTTCCAGCTCCTGCCAACCTAGCAGTTCGAAAGCAAGAAATTGCAAGTAGATAAATAGGTACCACTTCAGTGGGAAGGTAACAGCGTTCCGTGCGCCTCGGTGATTAGTCATGCCGGCCACATGACCATGGAAATGCTGGCTCTTCGGCTTTGAAACGGAGATGAGCACCGCAACCCTAGAGTCGGATTCGACCGGCTTTCAAGCAAGGGAATCTTTACCTTTACCTATGTTAAAAACAAGCACCTAGCTGGAGGGGTGTCACCTCAAGTGGCACCCCCAGGTGAGCCTCAGTGTGGGGCTCCAAGCCGGGGGCGCTTGAGGGGCGACCTCTTCCACGGCTTGAAGCCGGGGAATTGAGGCGCTCCTCCCTGCCCCATTCGGTCCACCCCCTGAGAGGCTCGGTTTTTACCGAGCATAGCTGAATGCCGATCGGGACAAGCAAGCGGGTCAGCGAATGAAGCATGATTAAAAGGAGTCTGTGATCAGACTGTCAAGGAACTGGAGAATGAGACGAGCGAAGAAGCTTTAAAAGTGAGTTCCGATCCCCCCCCCACCCTCAGCGGCGTCGGGAGGAATCCCAGACGTAAACAAACCGAACTGTGATTTAAAGAGACGGGGAGGGGGAGAAGACAATTAATCACTCAAGCGTGCCAGAGACTTAGCTGTTTTTTGCGGATAAACCAGCACTTGCTGAAGAAGTGTGAAAAAGCACTCTTTAGTATAAACAAAGCGGAAAATGGCCGGCGTCCGAGGGAGAGGAGTAAGAGGGGGGCGTGGTTCTCAAAGTCCGAGAGTGGAGGAAGGAGATGTTTTCTCCACACTAACAGAGCTGCTTCGGCCCATTCATGAAAGACTCGATGGCCTTAACCAATTGATTGCTGCCTCAAACCAGAGCATGGCAAAACAGCAACAGCAGATCACCGAGCTTGTGAAAAAATCGATCCAAACTGATGAAAAACTTAAAGAGACCACACATGATGCTAAAAAGCTGAAGAAAAGAGTTGGTCTGATGGAACAAAAGCAGGATCTACACGAAAGGAAGCTATTGAACCTACAAATGGACAAAGCGAATAAAACCCTTAGATTCCAAGGGGTGGCTGAGACGACAGGAGAAATTTTGAAAGATGTGGCAGCTGAGCTAATCGCTCTATCGCTCGGCATTGCAACGGCTGAAGCGCATGCAGAGATAGAAGTGACATATCGTTCTTACTCTAAATATATTAAGCAAAACAAACTGCCGGGCGAGATCGTGGTCAAATTTCTCCGACGACAGACAAGAGATGATATTCTCAAAGCAACAGCAGACAAACCCCTGCAAATGGGATCAGCAAGTATCAGGGTCCTTAAGGACGTTCCATTTGAGGTTCGACAGAAAAGAAAAGCGTACAAAGAACTCATCTCAACACTTCAGATCAACCAAATTCAATACTCCTGGCTTTTTCCAGAAGGGGTCCAATTCAAATATAGAGACAAAAGAGAAAAAATCGACTCGGTGTTAAAAGCAGAAGAATGGTTGAAGCAATTCTTCGGACAGAAAGAGGAAGAGCAGCAAGACGGAGGAGGCCAGGCAGCTGACCTGGAAGAGACGGACAGAGACCTACTTGGAGCAGAAGGAGGCACGGCCAGAGAAGCATATGACTTGCGGCTAAGAGTTGCCAAATAGCACTTATGAACTAAAAAGACTTATGGATGAGCTGGAAGAAGTCTATGTGCACACTGAGAAGAAATTAGATATACAACAAAATGGACTAACTAATCTCCTAAATTCCTTGACTTAATGAAAGCATTAATCTTTATAACTAACTGCATACTAACTGTTAATGACCCTACTTTCTTGGGTTTTTAGTTATAGTGTGGGTTTTCTTTCTTTATACTGTTTGTATCCTGGGGTTTGTTATTTTAGTTTGTTATTTTTTTCCCCCCCTTCCATTTTTTCTACCTCTCTTTTCTTTCCTTTTTGTAGTCACGTAGGTGTAATAAAAAATCAATAAAGCTACCCTTCGGGGGATTAAAAAAAAAAAAAAAAACAAGCACCTAGAATTGTGCTGAGAACTAAATGGAAAGCCAGTGCAGATTTTTTTAGCATATGGGTGGTACTATACCTGTATCATTCCCTCAGGAGCAGCCTGGCTGCTGCATTTTGGATCAGTGGAAGTTTCCAAAGGCAGACCAATGTATAGTTCATTACAAAAATCATACCTGGATGTGATCAGAGCATGGAGCATCTTGTGCAGATTGTGCTTTCTGAGGAAGGGCCATAGCTGGCATTTAAGCCAAAGCTGACTAGAGGTGCTATGTACTGCAGAGGAGACCTGAGCCTCCAGCAATAAGCCACGCTCCAGCAGCACCCTCAAACTATTAACTTGCACCTTCAAAGGGAGTGCAACAACCTCCAAGACGGGCTGACTCCTCAGTCCTTGAGCAGATTCTCACTGACCAACATCATCTCAGTCTTGCCTGCACCGAGCTTCAATTTACTGGCACTCATCCATCCCATTAACTTCTCCAGGCATCTGCTCAAGACATCCACAGATGCACTTGACTCAGCTCTTAAACAGAATTAGTTGGGTGTCATCCACATACTGCTGACATCTCATTCTAGATCCCCAGCTGAACTGTCACAGTAGTTTCACAAAGATGTTTAACAGTATGGGGGCAAGATGGATCCCTGAAGAAGCCCATAGCATAAATGCCATGGTGGTGAGTGGCAGTCCCCCAGCACTACCTTCCGGAATTGGTTAGTCAAGTAAGAGCAGAACTACCAAAGCACAGTGTCCCCCACTCCCAGCCCAGTCAGCCTCTCCAACAGGGTACTATGGTTGATGATATCAAAAGCCACTGAGAAATTCAGGAGAATCAACGGGGATGCTCTGCCCCGTCATTCCCCTGGCAAGGATCATCAGTCAGGGTGACCAAAGCTGTTGCTGTCCCAAGCAAAGGCTACATTGAAACGGGTCTACA
Organism: Gekko japonicus; assembly: GCF_001447785.1. Classification (NCBI taxonomy): domain Eukaryota; kingdom Metazoa; phylum Chordata; class Lepidosauria; order Squamata; family Gekkonidae; genus Gekko; species Gekko japonicus. The sequence continues at coordinate 978,577 of NW_015166434.1, read as the reverse complement.
TAATCTGTCTCCTCCAAGACTACCTGACGCTGCGTAGTCACTTCCAACTCGAGTACCTTAACCAAGAATGCAATATTGGCCACAAGGCAGTAGTTACTTATTCATTATTTATTATTCATTTCTGGGGACTCCTTTGACAGAAGGGCTCTCATGACCTTCTCTTTCAAAGTGATTGGAACTATGTCCTCCCAAAGAGGGACACTGTTATATCTTGGACCCAGTGAACTAGCCTGACCTGGCTTGATACTATCAGTCACGAGGGGCAAGGGTTGAGCCGAGACACGGGAGACAACACATTTCTAAGCAGCTTGTTCATTTCATCATGCTGGCAATCAGCATCAATAGCTGTGCTGTCTTCATGTAACACAGTAACACAAAGAGAGAGACAGACAGACAGACCAAAAGATCAGTGATGTGATAGATTTAGGCTTCTTTAATGATTCTTTAAAACGGCTGTAGAAAGGGACTGGATTGTGGAAGTTACACCTTCCTTCTCCCTCATGCCATTTTCCATTTCAAATGAAACCCATCCCCAGCTATCAGCACCAGATGGGAAAAGAGACAGCACCTCACATTCTTATGTATAGAAAGCCATGCCTTTTTGGAGCAAATACATGGGTGAAAGAAAATGCACTGTCCCCCTGCCCATACTTCACATTGTTCTGATCTGGTGCTTAGAGGAGTAACACACACACACACACACACACACCATGGCTCACTTCCATTCTATTTATTTAAAAATAGACCCGCACTCCTGTCTGCACCTCGCTTCACTGAGCTGTGAAGTAGCAACTTCAAAAATGAATGGATGAGCTCATAGAGACTATCCCCTATTTGTGTCCAACAGCTTTCTTTGGTTACCAAATTTCTGCCTGTGTTCACTGTCCAAGTGAAAAATTTAACTGCACGTACAATGGGGACCCTCTTATCTGTCTAAAATTTGGAGGCAGAATACCCTGGTTACAGTACATTTCATTCCACTTGAACAAGGAAACAAAGTTACAGCTTAAAATGCATTTTGTCACTGAAACCAATAGAGATGAACGAAGAGCAGAATAAAGAAAACAAATACAAGTAGTATTATAAAATAATTAAAATTAACAATCTAAAATTAAAACAATCTTGATATATCTTACATGCCCAGGGTAATGCCGATCACCACTTTGGGGTCAGGAAGCAATTTTTCTCCAGGACAGTTTCGCTGGAGATCCTGGAAGGTTTTTTGTCATCTTCTGGGCATGGAACAGCAGTCACTAGGGGTGTGGAGGGGGGAGGTATTTGTGACTTTCCTGCATTGTGCAGGGGGTTGGACTAGATGACAATGGAGATCCCTTCCAACTCTATGATTCTATGATTTTGTGATTTGTGGAGCCTAATATTGCCTGTCTGAGAACATGGACCCGAAAGCACCCTTCTGGGCATGGGAGGAGTGTTCTGCATAGGGAAGACTCCTCCAAAAGAGGAAGTGCACGTTACCACCTGCAGGAATTATACGATGATATGCAAGTGCTGATTATCTCATGGAAGAGAATTTGCTGATCTCAGCCTGTCATTGTAGCCTTTCACTCCCCCTCAAATCCTAGTTGATTCAGTGGACCCCCAGAAACAGAATGGAGCACAAAGGCAGTCTTACAAAAGAAGAGAATTGGCAACATGACATTGTTGGTAATATGACAGAAAAAAAATGAAATCTGTGATTGCACACAGGCCTTTGTAATTACCTCGTAGAACCGCCCTCAAAACATTTCTCTAAACACAGTGTTCAGGTATTGTAACATCAACAAGTTTGTTTAGCTGTTAGCCCCATTTCCATTCATACATGCAGTATTAGTAACAGTTTACTTAACATTCCAACACACCTCACCAAAAGTTGGCATTCTTCATGGAGAAAAATGTTCTGACTCCTCAAATAGGTTCCGATACTCTTCAGATCATGAAACGCAACACTAGGTGTACTTTTGAACTGTCCCGGATTTACATCGTCAAGCCACTTGAAAAAATCACAGCGCTCAGCCTTTGGAGCATCACAGGCATAGAAAAGGCGACCCTATGATAGAATACATACCATTCAAGTATATTTTAAAACACTCAGCTAAAATATACAGAACAGTTTGCCCATATCAATATAACTAGTTAAAATGTCAGTCTTCACTTTGAAAAATACCATGAATCTCCTGTTGATGTGGAATGGATTGGCTCTTCAAGCACAAGAATATTATTCTTAGGAATGTAGAACTGATCTGCCAGGAAAGGTGCAGAATTTTCTCTGACCTGTACGTGTAAGCATGTGAAACGCATCAGAATGAGACAGCCTGGCTAGAATGAAGAAGCCACTCCAACCACTGCAATCCAAAAGGCTTATCAGTAAGGCAATCAACTTCATATCTAATTCTGAACTGGGCCACACAGTGTGGATCAATAAATACACAAACTGAGGCCAGGGATGGACAAGGGAATGGGGATTGTTCTACAAGTATGGGAAAGACCCAGATTTACAGAAAATTATGAAATAAAAAATACAGGAAAACTTTGACCGCTTAAACTGCTTCTTTAAGAAAAATGTGTCACAGATTTTGTGAGACTGTGTTGTGAAATCTCAGCAGACATTTTGAGGGTTGCAAGGCCTACCCTTGAGACTGATCAGGAAACTCCAACTGGTCCAGAATGCGGCGGCATGGTTTCTGACGGAGCACCACGGACAGCACACATTCAACCTGTGCTGCATCAGCTGCACTGGCTCCCAGTGGAGTACCGGCTCAGGTTCAGGGTTCTGGTACTGACGTTTACGGCCTTGAGTGGTCAGGGACCCATATATCTCCGATATCACCTCCTCTGGCATGTCCCCCAAAGGGCTTTATGCTCTGCTAAGAACAACTTACTGGTGGTCCCTAGCCCCAAAGATGTCAGGCTATCCTCGACCAGAGCCAAGACTTTTTCAGCCTTGGCTCCTACCTGATGGAACTCTCTGCCAAATAACATCTGCACCCTGTGGAAACTTGTGCAGTTCCGCCGGACATGCAAGGCAGAGATGTTCCGTCAGGCTTTTGGTTGAGGACAGCAGCATGTACCATCCTGTCAGGCACTTCCTTCCCCTCCTCCCCTCTGCTTTGTCTCGCTCATTGCAAGACAGTGATGCAATCTGTAAATTTGTTTTTTACGCCATCTGATGTTGTTTTTAGCTGTTTTTATCTCCTGGATTTTAAATTGTATAGTACTATGTTGCTAACCACCCTGATCTCTGAATTCAGAGAAGGGCAATATATAAATTGAAATTATAAATAAATAAATAAAATAACATTGCTGAGAAATCCAAGACTCGGTTAGTGTCAGCTTGGGGGAGGGGGAGAGAGGCAGACTAAGAAAGGTAAAATTTGGAGGGAGAAACAAAGAATGAAAGCCGAAAGGAGGGCAGCAGGGAAAGGTGGCTGAGGGAGGGGCAGAGGCTGCCAGGGGGAGGAACAGGAGATGGTGGTAGGTAGTTGGTTGGGACAGAAGAGGGAAGAAGGATGCAGAGGGAGCCAAAGCTGAAAAGACAGAGGAAGAGGGAAAATGAGATCCTGCCCTTTGTGAGTCTTTCCTAGTGTCTTTCCTACAGGGAGAGCCCTTCCTCACAATTAACCACACTATGAACTTTACCCATTTTCATTTAGTCAGATTAGTCCAGAATAGAGACTGCTACAGCACATGCCACCAATTTTGCATTGTTTTCCTGATTTAACCCAACTTACTTAAAAATGTTCCAAGTAATTAAAGAAGTAATAGGGTATTAGAAACTCTGGCTATTATGATAGAATAGAAAACCCATCAGAGTACTAATTAAATTCAATATTTTTGCAGACTGGAATATTTGACAGGTAAAGATAAAGGTTTCCCTTGCTTGAAAGCCAGCTGAATCTGACTCTAGGGATGCGGTGCTCATCTCCGTTTCCAAGCCGAAGAGCCAAAGATGTTCCCTTGGTCATGTGGCCGGCATGACTAGACACCGAGGCGCACGGAACGCTGTTACCTTCCCACCAAAGTGGTACCTATTTATCTACTTGCAATTTCTTGCTTTTGAACTGCTAGGTTGGCAGGAGCTGGGACCAGAGACAGGAGCTCACTCCGTCATGCGGCACTCGGGTCTTAAACTCCTGAACTACCGACCTTCCACAGCCTGCAGTTCAGCATCTTAACCACCGCAGCCCCTATTGGACAGGTAGGCTACCCACAAAACAAAAACCAGTACGTAGCAAATAATCTACATCAATTCTTTATCTTGTATTTATTAAAACAGCCATTAATCTGATGTACAAAAACCCTAGAAGTTTAACTAAATGGGAAGAAGAAAAAAGTACCTTGTTTCGACCTTCTTTTTTAACCATAACAAGTTTGGCTGCAATCTTGTGGTTACAGAGTGGTGCAGAATTTTCTTGCACCTGCCCTCCTTTTGCTGAAGTACAGAAAGATATATCCACTTTCCCAAGAGCTTTATGTAGCCTTTGTGACAGCTCAAAAAGCAATATGTTCAAATGTTCTTTACACAAAAATGAGAAATAAAGAGTAAATTGCAAACAGATAAGTAGTTTTCAAAAAACCAATTTTAAACACAAAAATAACCAACAGTGAATTTATTAGAACAATTGTGAGATACATTATTAAGCCTTACCTATCAAAGCAGCAGTGAAAACTTGCTTATACAGTGCAGAAGATTGAAACTCAGCTGGGATACACATTTGCCTCTTAGGAAGATCAGTGCAATTCACTATGTCTGCACTGGGGAAAAACAGCTCAGAGACATTCTGGGGGGGAAAAAAGCAAAAGGTGCAAAATCCTGTTTTCTTTGCCTGCAGGCATGCATAATTCAGGTATGCTTTACTGGAGCACTGACTCAAGCAGCAGCATCGATCCTCCCTGTGGATCTAGAACTTGATTCATGGCATTCATGGAAATAGATGTCTGCACTAAAACAACTGCTTATAAAATACAGAATTCTCCTGTTGACCTGAATTAATCTGATGCTGATACCTATACATTGATGTGCATTATCTATATGATATCTCTCTCTTGTCCTGCCCCCGCCAGTTCCCTGCTTTTGCAAGTGGGCCTTGCTTACTTATGAAGATTAGTCTTAATAATTTCATAAACTGAAATACATTCCAAATCTGTACAAAATTTTTTTAAAACATTTAATATCAAATTTGCAGGAATCTTTTCAAAAAACATACGATATTCATTAAGATTTCAACTGCCATTGATAGGGACAGAGAAGACAAACAGTAGCCTGGCCTTCCCTCCACCAGGCACCTCTCTGGTTCACATGAGAATATCACCCCCTCAAACAGGAATATTTTGTATGGTGCTTTAATTGCAACTTGTATCAAGATTTTCACTCCTGTTACTTGGAAGACAAGTTTTCACTGCAAGCTGCATAAAAATCTAATTAATATTTTCCAAGCCCTAACCTGGATAGCCCAAACTAGCCCAATCTTGTCAAACCTTGGAAGCTAAACAGGGTTGGCCCTGGTTAGTGTCTGGATGGGAGAGCTCCAAGGAAGACCACGGTTGGGACACAGAGGCAGGGAATGACAAACTACCTCTTGCCCTGAAAACCCTAGGGGTAGTCATAAATCAGCTGTGACTTGACAGAGGGGGAAAAAGCCTAATTTGGTAATTATTGGCACGTAAGGAGTCCATTTTCCTGGGGTGCATATATGCCAACATCCATAACATTTCCTTAGGATTCTGGTTACCTATTGCTGTAATTTATTTATATTATACTTCATTTGTATGCAATTTCCCCCCACAATGGGGCTCTAAAGCAGCTTATATTATTCTCCTCTCCTTCCTTTCATCTTCACAACAACGTGAGGGTAAAGTACCGTAGGCTGAGAGTGGGTGACTGGCCCAAGATCATCCAGTGATCTTCCATGGCAGAGTGGGGATTTGAAACTGGATCTTCCAGATCCTAGTCTGACATTCTAACCACTCACTGTGCTAATTTACACCATATTGAGTTCATTATTAATACCCCAGAGTTTAATACTGCAGCATTTACAGTGCAGTCCTAAGCAGAGTTAGATCCACATTAGTCCATCCAAATCAACAAAGAAGGGTATAATTCTGTTTATGATTGCACTGTTAGCGGATTTGAAAAGCCCAGACTCTTACCCAAAATTTATTCATTTCAATAATTACATAATTTGTCCAAAGAAGTTACTACGAGTATTGAGGGGATTTATTGGGTGATGTGCTGACATCAGTTCCTGTGTAGGATGCTGCTGATGTCCCCACTGTTCCGGCACCATTTTTTTCCTCTGCCAGCCAGCTGAGTGGCAGTGGAGAGCACCCACCTCCAGCATGGGCCTGGGAAACCTACAGAGAATTAGTTGCTGTAGATTTTCTGGGATGTGTGGCCGTGGTCTTGGCATTGTAGAACTTGGCATTGTAGAACCAGGTTATACAATGCCAAGACCACGGCCACACATCCCGGAAAATCTACAGCAACTAATGAACTCCGGCTGTGAAAGCCTTTGACTACAGAGAATGCTTTATTATGCAGATGAAAAACACGGACTCAGATCCAACCCATTAGCAGAAGATGCTGGTGGATGCAGATTTCCCCCATTTTCTTCAGCAATCGTCTTCAACCCTGAGGAAGGCTATTCTTAAGAGTGGTGGCACCTGAATGGACAAAAGAGCCACACATGGGGAAAGGGAGATGCAGAGAAGGTGGGTAATCACTCCCTGTTTCAACAGTAAATCTGCTATTGTAGAAAAGAGTGATTTCACTGTTTTCTCTCTTCTCAATACAGTCCCCTAAACCATGTGGCCTTTTGTCTACCTGGGTCCCACTTGTTTCTGCTGATGATGGTTGGTGGGATCCAAGCCGGAATTGGGAAACTGTTCCATGATAGAATAACATTTCTGCAGACAATAAAACACAAAATTGTGGTTGACTTCCTTTATGACATTTTGAATGAAACCACAAATCCAGTTAGAAAATTTTGGAACAGCCTGCCATGAACACCTCAACACAATTGTTAAGAATACGTCAGCATTGTAAGAACAATAATATATTATTGCTATAAATATATCACTAATCTAACAATTAGATGAGGAGTACTAAATATTCCCAACTGTTTTTCTTGCTTTGCCAAGATCTGTTTCCCAGTACTTTTTGGAACAGTTACTTACCTTGGCATGTCTACTTCTGTTATTGTGGTTCAGCTGACCTAACACCTTTGGTGCTTCCTCAGTGGAAAAAATTGGACTTAAGTGCACAGAACGTTGCTTTTTTTCTGAAACAGAATCTTGGCTGCTAAAGTTTCTGTGTTGTTTACAAAGCATGCTTTTTATCATCTGCAGATGCGCAAAGTCTGGAGGGCTTTTATTGACAGCATCATTCTGACCCTCTCCTGTATCATCAAGTGGCATTCCCAAGACATTCTCAGCTTCGAAGTCATCAGTCATGACCACTTCACTACTGTTTGGAGTTCCCAAGTCACAATGAGTGGTATTTTGGTATTTCTGCCACTTGCTTTGTCTCTTTTGTTCAGACACATTAGGGAATGCAGACTGTATAAGCACCTCTTGTCTTTCTCCTAAACGTTTTTCATCCACAACTGATTCACACATCCTGTCCTCAGGGCCTAACATTTTTGACTTGTTGTACATGTTGACTACTGGGAAACCAAAAGGCGACATTTGCTCACAAGCCATTAGACTGGAATAAACTTCTGAGTCAGGAAGCACTTCATCAACTGGTAAAGTTACAACTGGAGTTTGTTTTCTATGAGTAGGTAAGCCTGTATGCACACTGTCATCCACTGAGCAGATAGATTCCTTCATTCCTATAAAGCAGAGTTTTAGAAAGTTGCAGCGCAAGTCCTTGCATATATCAATGCAAAACTCTATGAGTAACACCGATAATATACATATTTGGCACTTTTTCTTCAGACCTTAACTTTCACGTGGTTTCAGTTGTACTTTCATTTCCTTCTAGAACATATTTCCCTCAAAGAAAAGTAGTACAATGTAAGCATAACAAATTAGCTGAAAAAGCTACCTCAATCTGGATGCACATGCGAATGGGACCACTGCATGCCCTTGCAGTACTGGCTGTGTACAATGCCTTATGATGAAGTTCATGTCTTTCCTTTTCTTCTTTCTCTATTGGGGCTAAATGAATTCTGGAGAGGAGGGTGCAGTTTTATTGGGAAAATGGCACATGGGGAAAGAGATCACTGCACCCCCTTACCCAGCCCCATGACCTCAATCTGAATACCCCTTCCCCACAGCTGCTTTTTAGGGTCAAAATCATGTTCAGACCACTAATCTTCAGTTTAATGAGTGGTTTAGTCGTCCTATTTCTGATGTTCCCTGACAAGCCGTATAAAGGGTTAAATGTTCAGTACCAAGTGTAATATTAAATACCAAGAAAAACACTGAATTCATAGCAAGATTGGGTTCAGAATGCTCAGAAGATACATGTTTACTGTAGGACCATAAAACGTTTGAGACTTTTGCATCCAAGACTTGTAACCTGACTTTTGAGTGGGCCACACTATGAAATAATTTACTTATGCTATTTTTTCAGACCCAAAATATTATTTACAGAAATTACAAATAAAACCTTACTGGAAAAGCTTTTTGTGTTGTTCGTGGGCAGTGGAAAAATTCTGGATAGCAGGAATTCCTGTTCTTTCATGTCTGCAGTTGGGTCTATACTGCTTGGACTTGAGAAAAAATGGCATTCAGAGGGGCAGGAAGGACTCTCTTGTGTTGGTAACATCTGTACACAAACGATTTGTAAAGTTACAACAGTAAAGGAGGCAAAAATATTTATACTTCTGTATAACTGCCCCCTGCCCATATTGTATGACAACGTAAGTAAAGATAGAGGCAAACGTGATGTTTTTCAGTTAGAAGGAATAATTTATCAATCTGCCTCTGGAAAAAAAAACTGTCCTTAGTTTCCTTAAAAACAGAAGGTTGGATTGAAAGAGCCATGAGTGGGACCTGTCCTTAGAATGGATCTTTCCAGCCGCTCTTTTCTTGTTGCGGTGCTCTAAGCCTCCCAAAATACTACCACTGGGAACAATCAAGAATGCAGCACAGATACCGGTATAAGTAGGGGATTCATGTTTAGGCTCCCCTTCCCTGCATGAGCAGAAGTGCCATGCCTGCCAAACATGCAAGGGCTGATTTAGTCCCATATTGTAGCTTACATTTCTAACAAATGAAAAAGTGCAGGAGAACCAGTGTGGTACTAGGGGTAAGGTAACCTAGGTTCAAATCCCCATTTAATTAGGAAGCTCACTGAGTAACACTCTCTTTTAGATTCACCTATCTCATAGGATAATATAATAGGTTCTGAGAATAATATGGAGGACAGAAGAACTATGTATGCTGGCTGAGCTCTTTGGAAAAAAATGGAGGAAAAAGTAATAGATAAAAACACAATGCTTATAAATGGAGGCCAAATGCACATTTTTAGATTTTCTCTGATTTTTTCCCCATCATTTAGCTAATTGTACCTGTCGTAGAACAAAGTTGGAGTCCAGTGGCACCTTTAAGACCAACAAAGTTTTATTCTGGGTATAAGCTTTCATGTGCACACACGTCTTCAGATACCTTGAATAAAACTTTGTTGGTCTTAAAGGTGCCACTGGACTCCAACTTTGTTATGCTGCAACAGACCAACACGGCTACTCACTGAATGTACCTGTTGTAATTAGATTTTCTCTGATTTTTAGAAATCATCTAGCTAATTGCACCTGTTCTAATGCCTCAGTTTGTGATATCACACTGGTATAGTGGTTAATACACTAAAGTACAGAGTAGCACATGTTAGGCATGAGCTATCATTGGGTTTTTTACTTGAACATTTGCTAAACTAATACTGCAATCCTAAACAAATTTCAATGGACCAAGAAGGGTGTGACTGTGCTTAGGATTGCACTGTAAGTATAACAATAAATTTAGATTTATATTATTATTTATAAGGTGCTATCAGTGTGCACCTTAGAAACTTCTGTAAGCAAAAATTAAACAGTTTTTTAACCTTGAGAAAACTGTGGTTTGAAACTGGTAATGGGGAACACAACAGAAGGAGAAAGTAAGGGGGAGCCAATGTAGAAAAATAAAATGTTAATGGGCAGTTACACACACCTTAGCTTGGTTCCAGTTGGGAGCAAAGACTAAAGGTTAAGCCAAAAGCTACATGGAAGGTGAGGTTTGAGGAAGAATATGAAGGAAGAAAAAGAGGTGGCAGCAGATATGTTTTAAGAGACAGAGTTCAATGAATAGGGGCTGCAAGGGAATTGTGTTCATAAACAAATTCATGCCTGATGTTTTAGGAAACTGGTCAAAACAAATATAGGAAATCTTTCCTTAAGTTTTGACATGGCTCTATTAAGGCATATGCGATGTTTTAGTCTGACTTACAGTATCTCCAATAAGTTTGCATTCCGTGTATTCTATGGCTTGATTTATTCATTTTCATAACACATTCACAGATTTTTAAAACCTGTCTAAAATAAACCTCACTTTACCTTAAAGAAACCAGGGAGCACAGGGCTGCTCAGTTCCTGATCTGAGAAAAAGCAATCGTCCCTTGCCATGCTTTCAGATTCTGCCAAATCAGCGTATGGATCCCACCTAAGATGTGAACAGGTTTCTCTCGTCATGACTTCACTAGCTGCTGATCCTTTCAGCTGGTACCCTTGAAATGCTACTGGCTATATAACATTTAATTAAACAAATATTATAAAAGAATAAAGAAATGGATTACTGAGAAAAAAGAAATGAAAGAATGTGTTTGCCCTCTTAACTAAAAAACAAGGAAACTAGAAGCCACTAAGCTCACTGACGGCCCCGGTCACACGGGAGGTTTAGGGCCGGAAGAGGGACGGATCGGGGGCGCAGCAAAGGGGCGCGATCCCACCGCAACATCTGGGAAGCAGTGCGCACCCGTCCCCGATCTGGCCCTTCAGGCCGAAAACCCGCAATGAAAACAAACCACCTACAGAGGTGGACTTACCAGAAAGGCTGCGGCAAGCGCGGCCGTCGGATCGCTGGCGCATCCTTCTGCCGGTGCATCCGAGGCTCCTGGCCAAACTGCGCATGCGCACACATGCGCAGCCGGCTGCCTCGGCCCCCCATCGGTGGCTTCCTCCCCGGCATCTGATCGTGCCGGGGAGCAACGGTGCGGCGGCTCGGGATCTGTGTGATCCCGCCACAGCGTGTCTCTTTTGGTGATGTTTTTTTCTGCTGTGTGGCAGGGGCTGACATGCTACACAAGCTCCCTTTCAATTGCAGTCAAAAAATCTGGAGAAAGCCTCAAGAATGTATATTCCTTCCATCCAAGCCTTGCCTTCCTGGAACAAATTCTGGTTAAGTTTAAAAAGAGTTTGCTTAACACAGGATTCAAATCGCACTTTGGCTGCAGAAATTCTGGTTAACCTTAAATGTAGTTGATGCTACTGCTGATTTAACAGCTTCAGCTACAGAGGGCTTGTGGCAAAGGAGTGCATGTTCCTGAAGCTGATACGCTATTTGTTAATCATATTTCATAGAAGCCAGCATTGTGTGATCTACTGACGTTCCTGCTACCTCTTACACACCTGAGACTATTTTAGACTAGAGCAGAGGGACCTAACCTTGTTGAGCCTATGGGCAATTATGAGTGGGCACCAGCATAAAATGGCTGGTAAGGTAGATGGGACTGATCACAAAATGGTTGCCATGGGGGAACTGGGGACAATTACAAATGCTGGGACATTGCAAGCCATGTATCCTTCTACCATAGAGGCAGTTGTCTCTGAATGGGTGCTCCCTAAACACACAAAGGTCTGGCAAGCAAAAGTCTTCTGCTGGATCCTATTGATTGCAATCATTTATCTATGAATACTTATCTTTCTTTTAAAATTACATCCCAAGTGAAAAACCAGACAGGCAATTATTACCATCCCCTAACAGATCAAGAGATCTCTTACTCATGCTCAAGGCCTTTGCAGTTGCTTGGAGGGAGTTTTGATTCGACCACCATCCCTTTTACAAAGCAGATCAGCATGCCACATCACACACCACTTTTGAAATACTCTGTTTTAAAAAACAGCCTCTCATGGTCAATAGGACATTGCTGTTTGAGAAGCATACACCCAAAGACCCCTTGGACACAAGGAACTAGTTACAGCTGTATCCCAGTCATTTCATTTATTAAATCAGCTCTCTATACCTTTGATTGACTTTCAGCCACTCCAGTTGGACTTCGGCCATGTAGCATCTTGGCTACAGCTGCTGCAGGTTTCTCTACATGATTGCTTAAAGAACAATGCTAGAAATAAATGATCATAAAGAGGTCAAGAGAAAGATGGGATATTCTGTACTTAGCACACATTTACTTTCGACTATAGTGACTGAATAAGATCAGCAGAATAAAAAGGGAAAAAATGCCAGGTGATGGTTGTCCGATTTATTATTGTACAAAGAATTTAATTGCTGTGGACAGTTCCAGCACTCAGTGAATGTTCTGATTCCCCTTGATGAAGCCTGTAAAGTGAAACATGTAGGGACTTAGTGCAATAATAAATTGGACAGCTACCACCTGCCATTTCCCTCCCCTTTTTGTTCTGTTGGCACATTGCTGGGTGCAGCCCATTTTTTCTTCATCCTTGAATAAGATTAGACCACTAAAAATCCCTTCAACATTATGTATGACATTATGTATTGCAGATGAAAAACATCTGGAACCATAAAGGGGCCGCTCAGTGACGTATAGGAGCCCTCTTGCTGTCAGGATGCCATACAAGCAGTTGGCAGCCCAAAGGTCATGGCCACCTGCTGTGGCCCACATAATTCCAAGAGAAGGTCCAGTCTCAGACAATGAATTTCAGTATTACAGAGTAAAAGCTTTACTGAGTCTTACATGCTTTACTTGTTCCATAAAGTTGCTCTGGTAGGTCCACTGACCCACAAGACCCAAATTTAGGGGGCTGCAGATGAGGGTGGTATCAGAAATGCAACACATGTGTATATGCACCAAAAAAAAGGGGCCTTTGGCTTGTACAGCATTATTCTTAGCTCTAAAATATTATTACTTTTCTTAATAATCAATAGAAAAGTATTTCCTAAAGTTACCGTTTTAGATGCATCAGAACATGAAGACATCGTCACATTTTCAGAATAAGACACTTCAGCAAAATGTTGCCTAGCTACAAAACAGAGGAAAGCACAGAAAACCTAAGTCACAATGAAATAAAGAAAAATATTTAAAGGATTAATTGCATTATACAATGAGTCATACCTACCAATCCATTCATTACTATTAATTTTTATGAAACAACAAATCTTTAGAAAGGTAAATTTCTATGACAAAACTTAAGCACTGGAAAATGTTCAGCTCCAGATCTTTGATTCCAAAAAAGAATAAAATGACACAGGGTAGATTTGGTTTGGTGAAGAGGTTAAGAGACTCTTATCTGGGAGAACCAGGTTTGATTCCCCACTCCTCCACATGCAGCTGCTGGTGTGACCTTGGGTCGGTCACACGTTCTCTGAGCTATTCTCTCAAGAGCAGTTCATGAAAGCGCTCTCTCAGCCTCACCTACCTCACAGGGTGTCTGTTGAGGGGAGGGGAAAAGGAGATTGTAAGCCACTCTGAGACTCCAAGTGAAGGGTGGGGTATAAATCCAGTATCTTCTTCTTCTACTGTAAAGACCCCCAAGACTATAACTGATAAAATCGACTCTTATTGAAAAATCCCTCACATGTAATCTCCCATTCTGGTATACATTGGTCACTTTTTACAAAAACACAGCTCCATAGTTAGAAGAGTCTGTAATTACCCTGTTCACACCTCAGATGGTAGCCTCCCACCTGATGCCATACGGTAAACTGCTTTTTTACTTGAGGGAATCTGAAATTAGAGTATCTGTGTGGCAAGGAGGAGGAATACATATAATAAAAAAAACCTGTAAGATCTGTCAGAATCACAGCCACACAGTAATTTGAGAGCAAGGGATTGGTGCCAGTTTGGTGTAGTGGTTAAGTGTGCGGACTCTAATCTGGGAGAACCGGGTTTGATTCCCCACTCCTCCACTTGCACCTGCTGATGTGACCTTGGGTCAGTCACAAGCTCTGGCACAGCTGTTCTTGAAAAAGAGCAGTTTGTGTCAAAGTTCTCTCAGCCCCACCCACCTCACAGGGTGTCTGTTGTGGGGAGGGGAAGGGAAAGGAAAGGAAAAGTTTGTAAGCCGCTCTGACGAGTGAAGGGCGGGGTATAAATCCAATCTATTCTTCTTTTTAAGGTTCTTGAATGAAAGTTTTCAACTGATTAATAGCACCAGAGCAAGTGCGAGGGAAAAAACCAGAAGGACATGCAAGACATTTTGGTGGATGGGGTGAAACTAAATTGCCAACAGGTCTGGAGAAAACTGTCCCAATGCTTTAACAGAAGTTTCATGTATGGAGTGTGGACATGAGCAGCTGAAGCTTTTCATGGCATGCAGGTAAACTGAATCACAATAATGACTGGATTTTAAATCCCCCCCCATGTTTTTAAATTGTTTGTTACATTTCTTTTCAGTTGTCTTGAAGTGCGACTGAAAAAAAAGGCATCACAAAACTGAAGAGGGACACTGATCTTTTGAATGCTTCAATTGTAGCTTTTTATAACAGCCCACCCCTATAAAGCCCTTAGCTGTGTGTGTATTTATGTACCTTATGCCAGTGATTTTTACAACTCCACTATTAACCCCATACCATAAATAGGGAGGCAAAGGAGAAGGAGATTGGATTTATACCCCGCCCTTCACTACCCAAAGGAGTCTCAAAGCGGCTTACAAACTCCTTTTCCTTCCCCTCCCCACAACAGACACCCTGTGAGGTAGGTGGGGCTGAGAGAGCTCTTGACAGAAACTGCTCTTTTTCAAGAACAGCTGTGCCAGAACTATAGCTTGCCCAAGGTTATCCAGCAGGTGCAAGTGGAGGAGTGGGGAATCAAACCCGGTTCTCCCAGATTAGACCGTGCATTTAATGCTGTTTAATGGGTCTCTGACCGTAATAAAATGATGATGATGACCGTGCATTTAACCACTACACCAAACTGGCTCTCCTAAATGGCTCACCTAAAGCCACCTTTGTGAACCTTCCTCCTTCACCACTCACTTGTATAATCCACTTGCTACGCTACTGTGTAGCTGTTCAGTTTCCAAGTACATTTTAAAACTGTTTTATTAGAGGTACAGTAAAAGTTTTGTTGTCAGGCACTCATTGGCAACGGGGGTTGCTGCCAGTTAATCAAATACATTAGGCTTACTACTCTGCACAGCCTCCTGTCCAGAAGAATATACATAGACCAAACACCACCCTCTTGGGAATGCCATGGTGACAGTCCCCACTCCTGGAGAGACACTTCCTTTTCCCCCAAACCACCCTAGACATCAGGCAGTCAAGGAGGCTGGATGCCCGGGAACCCTCCCACAGAGCTGGCATCCAACAGCTCAAGACAGGCTGAGGGGAAGGAGGCACCCAAGGATGACATCAGCTGGCAGCTTTGACTGACAGAAGAGAGGCAGTGGCCAGAGGCATGAAACTGTCCAGCTGGATGACACACATATGCCTGAGGATGCAAGGGTATGGTAGCTGAGGAGGAGCTTGTCCTCTGGGCAATGCTGATTAACTGAGCTTTAGGGATAATCAAGTGCCAGATAACTAAGCTTTTACTGGGGTGGATCCTACCCCTACCCTACCACGCCACTAAGCAAAGTTTATTTATATTGAGACCCCACATTTCCTTTTGGCTAGTCTGACACCACTTTCCAAATTAAGTGGTTCTTCCATTGCAGGAAGAACCTCACAAATTGAAAGAGGCCTCGTTAGGCTGGAGGATCACTACTCAGAGGATGGTTGGATCTACCCCACTGTACCAGGGAGTGCAAATATTTGAAGAACATTTGAACAAGCTGTTTTGTACTTTTATGAATACTTCTGTTTGAAGAATTTTGTTTTGCTTATCTGGAGTTGTCTAGTAATAACGGGCCTTCATCTTCCACAGGCTTCCATAACAATCCTTCTACTTACAGCTTAATTTGATACAGAGAAACATTCTTCAAAGATAAGTGCTTGCTTACTTTAAATCACAAGTATAAAATGGAGCCACTTAGCTTAATATTTAATGCATATGCTTTGCCTGCATATACTTTAACAACTGCATCTATATGTACACATTTTCCCCCAGTATATCTGTAACTTGAGACATTATGGTTAGTACAAACTACAGAAGGCCCAGTGTAAATGTACCTCATTCCAATCAGGAGAATGACAGGCATGTTACTGTTTGCTCATGAGGGCATGTTAATATATGATGAAACAATTGCCTTCAGGTTCCATGCAAAATTCTGGTTATGATGTTTAAAGCTCTGCACAAGCTTCACAGACTTCAAGAATTGCCTCTCTTGCTGTGTGCCCGTTTGTACTCTTAGACTTGTTCCACGCTCATAGATCTAGTGGTCATCCTTTGCCGCTAGTCTGATTGAAAAGGCCCAATTCCTCATACAGGAGAATTGCCGCATCAACATCCCAGAACGGCCAGGAGATTCTATGCCAGGCCCCTTCCTTATTAACTTTCAAAGAGCCTATAAAATTTTGTTCCAGGGGGCATTTGCAGAAAATTGTTGAAATTTGCAGCATTAGTCTACTTAGATATTTGAGATTATTGCATTTATGGGATAAGCTCTGACATTTTGGTATGCATTTATTCAGACTGTTGTGTATTTTAGCCCTTGTCATTACCCAGCTTGTGTTTTATCAGAAAGGCCACATAAACATTAAAATACAGCAAAGAAAATATAATCAGCTCCTCCAACAAAGATTCTATGACCTTGCTTTAAAAACAGAATCAAGCCTACATCAATACTTATGATGGTGGAAAATAACCTAGGCTAAATATACTTAGAGGCCACTTAGCAACACTTGCAGATCTCCTTCTTCATTAGAATTTGAAGGGAGCATTTGAAATGGGAAGGAAGAAGCATTTAAGGCCACAGCGCATTCCTGCAGTCCTATAGATAGGATACTGCCAGTGCAATTATGTGCTGAGTTATTCCAGTCTAAGCCTGTTGATTTCAATAAACTGGAGTAACTATGCATAGGAATCCACTAGGGGACTGTTAAGTCTGCAGGAGGTCTACATAACACTGACTCCCTTGCCATGATAATACAGAAAGTGTTACATTCCCATCTTCCAGAACAAGTAACTTTCTGGTGGTAAATTATTTTATTATTATTTTAATTGTTGTACACTGCCCTGAGCCCGTTTGGGGAGGGCGGTATATAAATCTAATAATAAATAAATAAATGAGTAAGGGTATACCACAGCTTCACAGAAGGAAAAACCTCTCTATGCCTTTTTGATCCAACATTTTGAAAAGTTTAAAAAATGGCCGAGTGTATTCTGTACATAACGCCAGTCAACAAAATCATATGTCATGCCTGGAACTAGATCTCACCTAGAGTGTTAAACCTCCATATGGAGAAAAGCAATTGGATAAAGTAGTAAGATAAGAAACAATATTTTGAAATAAATTATAATCTAAAAATAAAAGCTAATAACCTCCGGGTCCTTCTTTGGATATGTGTTTCTCTGTCAGAGTCCCTCTCTGGTACGATAGGCCAGGACTTTCCTCGATCATTTGCAAGCTTTCCAAGGCTGTGCTGTGTTCTGTAAGTGACCTTAACAGGCAGAAGCCATTTGTCAACTTGGGAAGGCTAGAAGCTGAAGAATTCTTCTCATTTTCTTCAATGAATTCATTAAAAGCTTCTGGGGGACCAATTATATCTTCCAGTTCCTCCTTACACATTTGTGTTTCATCTGAAAAAGGCTCACAATCTAGGGGGTGAGCCCTTGGCCTGTCATAACTACTCTCTGGAGCAGCATCATGTTTATTTGCAATATACTGTGGAAAGCCATCAGAAGAACTGTTACTCTCTTCAACAGTCAGGATTGGACTAACTAATGCCATGTCATCACAAATATGTACAGAAGGAAGCTGTGAATTATTCCTCCCAGCCTCTATACCTTTGTTATTTTTGTCCATGAAAGAAATATTTGAATGGGGATGAACATATGAAATTACTTTTGTTTGAAGGTGAGATGTCTGAGTAGGACACTTCTTATTCATACCACAGCCTACATCATTTACCATTAACCAGTTTCTGCCAATGTAGTCAAGACCTGTATGAGTATCTGAATTCTCGGCACCAATTGCATTAGACCCTACTATGTCATCTACAAATGTAGCCTCTGAATATTCACTTCGAAAATTACATTTAGCCACATACTTCTTCGCATCCTCAAACATTTTGTCACAAGACTGTGAAGTGCAATTCATATTGCTCCCTTGTAGAAATGCAGACTGCATGCTATCCTTCCCCTCAGTAATACATGCCTTTTCTTCACTGATTTTTTCAACACTGACCTCTCTTTCTGCTTTCAAACGCGCCAATTGTTGTGAAAGCACACTATCTGCATGACACTCTCCATCCTCTGTGTCACTAAAATCCTGTATATCTAGAACATCAAAGTTAACTTGAATAAACTGCTTGGCTGGATCACCAAGTTCTCCATCTGAGAAATTTTCAGAACTTATTACTGAACATGGTTCATTTTGTGATTGATGGCAAAATGCCTCTAAGTTAGCAGCCACTGGGTATTCATTAGATTTGGAAAGATTAGCATCAAGTGCTTCCAGCAATACAACTTCACTTTTATTCCCTATATTCATGCAGGATTCAATTACTATAGAGCTATGTGGCTGCTTTGTAACAAAAGTTTTACTAATGGGAGAACTGCTGATTCCCAGGGAAGAAGGAATTTGAGGAATGTTTGTATCAACCTTGTACTGGTTCCTAGTATCATCACCCCCCTCCTTCAAGTCCTTTATAACTGGCTGCAAGTCACTAACGAGCTTATCATTGTGTCCTGTGTCATTGAGATCAGGAGGTTCTTCTGATACATGTGATGGCAAGTATGCATCCCATCGACTTTTTGTTTGAACATTTTTGGCTGTGGACGGCACACCCTGTATATGTTCAGTAGATTCTTTTTTAGTGCTGTTTACAGATCCCAACACAGGTGACATCTTCTGTTGAATCAAAAAGTCTGTGCTTCTTGATGGCTCAGACAGAGGCAGACTTTCTGGAGGAAATTGTGACGTTGTCAATGGTAGATTGTTCAGTGTACTGGCACGTTCACACTCTGGGGACATAGAATGTTTTTGTTCCGTGCTAAACAGTGGTGTTTTAGACTTGAGAAGTTCAATAATCTGTCCTTTACTCCTGATGTTCTGTGAAACTGCCACACTATTCATTGCATTGTAGTTTAAATTAACTAGCCCATTATCCAGGTGAGATTCTGGCTTCAAGTGTTCCGGATCTGCACTACCGGTACAATAACTAACATTCTGTACCACTTTGTGATGATCAGGATAAGGCATAAAAGACACTGACGTGATAGACTCAGTACTACTACTCATAAGAGCATCTCCTTTAAAGACTGGTAGTAAATTAGCCTCTTCCTTCTTCTGGTAAGGAGCAGAAAATAATGGAGAACAGACATAGAACTGAGACGGAAAGGATGATTCAGGACACTTAGGTGAAGCAGTTGCTACAGGTTCTTTCACTGTTGCCATTTTCTTTTCCACATGGCGTGGCCCTTGGAAACCCTAGAAGGAGGAATGCTTTCAATCAAAATTTGTAACCAGTTTAGTAACTCAAATCTTAAATGCCAAGAAGCAGGGTTAAAGGCAATACAGCTTGCTCACTGTAGTATTCATTCAGCAAGACTTTGTTGTAGCATAAACATGATTTTATACAGTAGGTTTGCTTTGAAGCTAAAGAATTCAGAGAGTTACAGTAAATAACACTTACACAGTCTCCTCAACACCATCCAAGGAGCCCAACAAAATGTTTGAATTTAGAATCAAAACACTGCTCCCAGTCCCTTTCAGTTAGTTCATCATATTGCAGCCCCATAGAAGGAAGCCATCTGGTCTAGTAAGTTACATAGCCATTCCGTGGAACTCTGTCCAAACTCTGGGAATTATTCAACTAAAATCCCATAACAATAATTACAGCTTCCTGTGTTTGACAGAAAAATGGAAATCCACCAGAGTGCCTCCCATATCATAGCTATGGAGCCTAGGGCACAATCCACAGAGTTTTGCTGCCTCAAAACGAATTCTATGCTTAGGGACACTATTGCTGATTGTGGTGTGTAATTTCAAGGCACAGTCTACAGAAGACATAAATAATATAAGATTATTTGTATGTAAAGGTAAAGGTTCCCTTGCTCGAAAGCCAGTCGAGTCCGACTCTAGGGTTGCGGTGCTCATCTCTGTTTCAAAGCTGAAGAGCCAGCGCTGTCCGAAGACGTTTCCATGGTCATGTGGCTGGCATGACTAAACACCAAGGCGCACGGAATACTGTTACCTTCCCACCGAAGTGGTACCTATTTATCTACTTGCAATTTCTTGCTTTCGAATAGCTAGGTTGGCAGAAGCTGGAACTAGAGATGGGAGCTCACTCCATCATGCGGCACACTCAGGTCTCGAACTGCTGAACTACTGACCTTCCACAGCCTGCAGTTCAGCATCTTAACCACTTGAGCCACCACAGCTCCTCTATTTTTATGTACATTTCAAATAATTTATTATGCTAGTATGTGCTTGCTAACAAAATAACTAGCTCTCTATCAGATTATTCTGTGTTAATCTCAGATAGTACAATGGAGCTTTTTGAACGTGAGCTGAAAAAGAAAAGGTGGGAAAAATAATGACGTACAGTAAATTTCCTTTTGAGGCCAACTGGCACATGCAGAGATGAGGCACGGATCCTCAAATTATTTGTGGTTAACATGGGCACTTCTGTGTTTTTTGGTAAAATATTATCACCATCAATTCCAGAATTTTTTTCAGCTTCGACTGTGATTAAGTATCGCTCACTTTCCAAGTCATCTCCTGATTTTACCTAAGCAGAGAGATAGGGAGAAGAAATAGTGAGGAAATGCAGTAGCATCTTCATAGGAAGTGAAACAACATATGGCATTTTAGCCCAAGCTCTACATATTTCTTTACTTGTGAGCAAGATCTACCTTCACTAAGTAAGATTTCCATAAATATCCCCAACGTAAATTAGTTGTGTGAGTATTCACTAATTGTATTTATAGCATACATTTCCTAGATTTCTTTTATGAACTATCACTTTCTAGGAATAGTCATTGGAATCTCCCCATAGCGCAAGTTACAAAGGGAGAACGCGATTTGAATTCAGCAGCATCTTAAAGACCAACAAGATTTCCAGGTTATACACTTTCGAGAGTCAAAGCTCCCTTCCTCAGATAGAGCTTTGACTCTTGAAAACTTATACCCTGAATATCTTGGTGGTCTTTCTTGCTCTGCTACTGCAGACCAATACAACAAGATGATGCAAAGGGAGAGAGGCTAATTTAGCAAAGTTGTATCAGTATCTTATACACGCAAACAAATGAAACAAGGCTACTATTTAACTGTATGTCACACTGTCAGGAAACATCAAGTTGAATCCAGTGAGCTTTTTTTGCTCCATTTCACCTCTCTGTTACTTATTACAGTACTATAGGGCTTTTATCGTGCTGGTGCCAAGATCCTCAGCATAGCATTATAGTGGTCAAAGGAGACTCCTTCCTCCCTTTTTCAGGGAGGAGCTGGTTGCATCCAACCCAGCAGTCGGAATCATGTTAATCATGCAGAAATCCTTTCCACTGCTGAGGTCCATGCAGGTTTGATAGTGTAAGATTTCCACATTTGGAAGTGGCCTCGACCACCATATCTTGAGAACATTTTAGATACTGTAAATATATCATGTCTCCTCCAGTTATAGAATTTTCAGCAGACATATGGTTCATATCTCTAAGCTTACTTCTGCATAGAAGTTTGGTTGAAAAGTGTTGATTGTAATGTATGAAACCTGGAGCTTTTCAGGACCAACTGGAAATAGTATATATTTCATTGAAAGCAGAATTTCTATGAATCACAGCACAATCAGAGTTCTGCAATCAACTAGCATTCCTGGTTGAACTAGGGGGTACAAACCCCCATTCTGACATGAAGCTAGCTGGATGACCTCAGACAAGACAAACGCCGTAAACTTCACATACCTCAGAGGGTTTTCCAAGAAAAGAGAAAGAGAGAGAGAATATGAAGAATATAAGCCACTATGAGCTCCTTGGAGGAAGTAGAGATACTCAAGAGATTAATTATATCCTATTTACGGTAAATTCAGATGTCACCAAAATATAAGACTCAGCCTTGGGTCAACTCACAATGTAAAAGTTATTATATGATTTTGTCCTTTGTCAATTATTTTATGACAGGAGGAATCTATTTTTAGATTACCGTTTAGCTTGCCTGACTATATATCTTACCTAATGCTTGATACAGGAAACTAGAATTAATTGTAACTTAAGGTGAGATACTGGGTAGCAAACCACAAATAATCATGGTCCTAGATAAATCAACACAGCAGATTTTAAGTCACAAGAACAAACTAGTTGTTGAAGTCACAAGAAAAAGTATATACCTGAAACTTTACAAAAATACTGTCCAAAACCTGTCCTTTGACATCACATAAGACTGCCTGTATTAAAACAGAAAATGTAATTAGAGCAATGATATTTCATCAAGTAACAAAACAATAAAATCCATGGATATTGTCAATATATTCAAATACTGTAATGCATACTGGAAATTTCACCTTATTTCCACCAACAGTGGATTTCAAAATTCCATCTTGCCATACTTTGGATTTTTTCGTCTTCTGGTGGGTGTATAAAACCTATATTTAAAAAAACCCCACATGATAATGTATTACGATAATGCTGATGTCTCTGAAATACTGTGGAATTAAATGAAAAAATATGTTGAAATATTAAAGACTCACAGTAAATTCCTGGCAAGCCATCTTCATACTATCTGGGGGGAAAAAATCTTGTTTAATCAATTGAATGTACAGGCTGCTATCCACAGAGGTACATACATCCTTTTGTCCCTCTCACTACTTATTGACAAGTTACCCTGAAAAACAAATCTTTGAACTCCCAAAGTTCAAAAAGCAGTTTAGTGATTAGGTAAGACAAGGGCTTGGGAGCAGCAACAGCCCCTTTTTTTGTGCTTTCTCGGTTTTTAAAAATTCCATATTGAATAAATTTTTATATTCAATACCGTCAATACTATACAACTACCACCAGGTGGCTCACTTACATTTCAAGAGGGTTTTTCTACTTCAGAAAGAAAAATAATAAATTAGATTACTTAATAAATTGGAACAGTTCATTAACTACAGTTCTAAAATTCGAACAATTGACTTTGGAATCAAATGTTATTCAGAAATATTTTCTGGAAGTCCTGACCTGGACAGCCCAGGCTAGTTTGATCTTGTCATATCTTGGAGGCTAAGGAGGTTTGACCCTGGTTAGTATTTGGATAGGAGACCAAGGAAGTCCAGGGTGGGTATGTAGAGGCAGGCAATGGCAAACCACCGCTGAATGTCTCTTGCCTTAAAACCCCCACCAGGGGTTGCCATAAACCAAATATAACTTGACAGCAAAAAAATCTGAAAAAATAGTTTTTTAATTATTATTTATTTGATTTATAACCCGCCCTCCCCTGTGCAACAGGGATCAGGGCGGGGAAACAAACTTCCAATATACAAACTATGGCCCCGATCACACGGCAAAGTTGCCGCGGGAGAGGCACGGATGGTGGGCGGATTATCCGGGCGCGATCACACCCCAACATCTGGGAAGTGGAGCGCACCTGCGGCTTACCGCCGACGATGCAAGTTAAAAAACTAGTACCTCCAAGGTACTAGTAAACGTTTGCCACGGGCTGCCTCCAGATGCCCGTGGTGTGATCGCGTCGGAGCGGGGCATTCCCCTCCGATCCCTCGTTTACCCGCCGGCGCCAAGGGAAGGACCCGTCGTGCGCCGCAGGTGCATCTGATCGTGTAATCACGCATCAAACTGCGCCGGGGCAATTAGCCACGCCTCCCCCCGTGATATCCGGCCCGTGTGACGGGGGCCTAAAATAATTAAAGCAATCTAACAATTCAGCAGCAGCTTACAGATGGCACATACAATACAGGTTAGTCGCATTCCCCAGTGGGGAGAGAAGGAAAGAGGAGGAAGACAGGCTAGATGGAAACTGTTCCTGTCCTCAATCATAGGCCTAACATAACATCACCATCTTGCAGGCCCTGCGGAACTGCACTAGGTCCTGCAAGGCACGGATGTCATTTGGCAGAGAGTTCCACCAGGCCAGCACCAGGGCCAAAAAAGCCCTGGCTCTGGTTGAAGACAGCCGGATACTTTTTGGGCCAGGGATCACCAGCAAGTTCTTCTCCCCTGAGTGTAACACTCTTTGGGGGATGTACCAGGAGAGGCAGTCCTATAGATTTAGCAACGATAGCATTGTTACAGGCAAGCCACAAGGACTTCTAGATTCAGGCAATTTATCTTCAGATCTCTCTACTTTCTCTCAAACATGCACAAAGAGCACTTTAAAGCATTAAAACATATGTGAATACTCTTTTGTTAAGGAAACTTAAATCATAATGATGTTGATTTAGGGCCATAGGCTTACCACACATTACATCTGCAATATACCTATTTCATATCTGACAACAGGAGCTTTGACTCTATGAAGCTTATACCCTGAGTATCTTGTTGGTCTCTAAGGTCCTACTGGATTCAAATCTAGCTCTTCTACTGCAGACCAATAAGGCTACTCTTCTGAAACAATTTTTTCTAGCTTTTCCTACTTCCTCAAAATATTTTTCCTGTTCCTAGAATGCACCAGACCTAATAATTCCCTCTCTAAATTTTTCACCTCTGCTTTAAAACTAGGCTGACGAGTGGGAACGATAATAGCAACATTAATAGAAGAGGTACATTTTAATTTTAGTTTGCCTTCGCAAGTGCTGCCACTCAGTGTTGTATATATGATTCAATCTCTGATGTGAGACCAGGGTTTATCTTCTATGCTAGGAAGACATTAGCAATCTTCCCCCCCACCCTTTAACAAATTAGACCCAAATCTGTTTAGCTTCAGCAAGCCAGGCTGCTGCATCTTGTGCCTTCCAAGGACTCAGTCACTTTCAGGGTTTACTTCACAGATGGTATCTTGTTGAAATCCTTACAGCAATACTGTAGGGAGTCAGTATTATAACCAGAATGCGGGGAGGGGGGTACTGAAGAGTGGCTGGCCTACAGACTACAACCCATTAAATGTTTACATGTGGCAGAGAATGATGTAACAGAATAGAATGCCCCGTTTTGGGCTGCAGGTGATGGATTCCAGCATTTGAATGTTTCATCACATTCAATATGCCCAGCATAGCAAAGAGAAAGCTTCTTCCCATTTCCTTCACCCGGAAGGGCCTCTGTTTGCAGAGATCTTTCTACATAAAGGCACATGACAAAATGTGAACCTCCAATGATCCTTTAGTATAAGTGCTGCAGTCCATTCTACCAACTTATCACACACCTCATTGTCCTGCAATGTGTAAATCAAGCTTTTGTTCATGGAAGAAGCAATATTTGAACCAGGGACATCTGAGATCACAGCTCATTCCATTAGACTGCACTCTCTAACATACTTACACCACAGGAAACCTCACTGAGCACAGTGCTACTTTCTGCCAAGTAATCGTTTATTTATTGACATCCCACCTTTCTCTCCAATGGGGACCCAAAGCAGCTCAAGTCATTATTATCTTCTCTGTTTTATCCTCACAACAGCCCTGTGAGGGAGGTTAGTCTGAGAATATGTGACTGGCCCAAGGTAACCTAGAGAGCTTCCACAACATGGGTTTCCCAGACCCTAACCACCACGCTGGCTCTCCTAGGACAGAAGTGCCTGCCTGTAATACAAACGGCCTGCTCAGGGCACAGGGGGTAGTCAAGACCCTGAAGAAGCCACCAACTGCAGGAGAGAGAACAATGTGTATTTTATGAAAAATTACATTGTAAACCATCTTGAGTTTCTATAAGATAAAAGGCGGCTAATAAATGTTTTAAATAAATACATAAAGGCGAGTGAGGGTGGCCGCTGAGTCTCTCTCCCTACCGCGAAATCCAGACGACTGAAGGAACTGATCGATCACAGCCCTCCACTTCACAGGAAATAAGCCCGAGTCACAAGCCAGCCTACCTACAAAGGCGAGTCAATTTTTCGCAGCCCTCCCGCCTCCCAAGCGTGGTCCCCCCCCCCTTACTCACGAGAGCAGTCTCAGTCTCCTCACCTCAGACACACACAAGCAAATCCAGCGGCACCACTTCCATCTTCAAACCTTTCCCGCTCAACCAGCTGTGAGTGACGCCATCTCTACGCGACACACAGACCTCCCTACCTGCAGACTCTCAACAACGCTTCCGCTTTCAAATCGCGCCGTTTTCCCAATGCTAAGGACGGCTTTCACCAACCAGTCTGCATACCCATTGGATCGACTTGGTCACGTACTTAGTCATGTTTCCTGTGTGTAACTCTGCCATACTATAAATAGATACCATAGAAATATAAGACGCTAGAGCGACACCGTCATGTGCAATGGCTGAGTGACGCCATCAGTACGCGGCACACAGACCTCCCTACCTGCAGACTCTCAACAACGCTTCCGCTTTCAAATCGCGCCGTTTTCCCAATGCTAAAGACTGCTTTCACCAATCGGTCTGCATACCCATTGGATCAACTTGGTCACGTACTTTATACTGTCATGTTTCCTGTGTGTAACTCTACCATACGATAGAGACATACCATAGAAATATAAGAAGCTAGAGCGACACCGTCATGTGCAATGGCGGCTTTCCATTTTTACCGGAAGTTCAGAATTTGTGTCCCTCTAGGGTCCCCCCCACATATATCAATAAAAGCCGCTAATAAGAAGATCGAGAAAATGGCACTCCATGATTTTTGTTATCACTGTGTGCGCCTGCGCGGAAGCAAGTGCCGCTTCCTAAGCAACCAATAGAACCGGCGAAGACCCAAGTCCTTGTGGCATCGCGCGAGAATTCAACGCTGGAAAAGCGGAGAAGGCGGCCCTGCGAGCGGTGGCGAGTGCTTCCTTCGGCATGACGTTGCCTTGACTCTTAGCGCAGAGCCGTGGCGTCAGGTCAGTCCGGGCGGCGTGGGGGAAGGGGGAGCGAGCGAAATGGCTGTTTAAAAAAATGGGCACCGTTTAACCCTTCCCATTCCTGAGGAGAAACGCTTCTGTGGGAGCTCAGTCCGCTCATGCCTTAGCAGCTGCTGCGGAACAGAGCGGCGATGCAAGGAGGAGTTTTTGGCCCCCGGGCCTCACTTCACATCCCCTCAGTTTGGAACGGAGTTGTCAGCTGGAGGTTGTGGTTTGAAGGCAGCTCCGAGGCCCACCGGGACTGCTGTCGCTCGTCTGGTGCCCAAAAGTGAGAGCATGGAGACCAGTGTTAATCTCTGGAGCTTTGGCATGGTTGTCAGGGAGACGGGAAATAATACAAATAATAATAATAATAATTATTATTATTTTTACAAAAGACCTTCAAAACAAAGAGCTATACAGAAATGAACTAAAAAAAATCAGTTTTGCCTATAGGCTAACAGTTTCTTAAATAAAAGATTTTGGTTGGTCCAAACATAAACTATTGTTGTTATTTTTTCTTGTTATTCTTTTTGGGTGGATCAACATGGCTATATTTATCAGTTCAAAAAATTGAATCGTTTGTCTCCCACACTGCTGAAAGCAAAGGCCATAAAGAATTATTGAAATGGGAGGGAGGGAAAGGTAGAGATGAGCCTGATGGCTCTTCCTTTTCTCCACCTGTTTGAGAGGGGGTTCTCACCTCCAAACAAGACATTGCGGATGAGACCAAATGGAATAACTGTTCCCCTGACCAGGACTGTTCCATAAGGTCCCCATGTGCCACAGTGCTTAAGAGCATTATGGTATGCAATATATTTGGAAGAGGAGAGAAAATGATGTGCAAGGAGTCACCAGTATGATTGCTGTCTGCTAGGCAGAAGGCTTGTTGGGTCTTGGAACTTGTTTGGACACCAAACCTATTTATTAACTGCACCAGCAAACTGAGCATGAGTTGCAAGACTGGGCTGGATATGTTTCACTGGATTGTGGGGCAGAAGGCCCATCTGCCAACTATTTTCCTGTGCCTGCAGCAGCAACTTGATGTTCCAAAAACTAATTAAGCAAATAATGATTTCCCTGGCACGATGGGGAAAGCTTTACTTGTGGGCTGCTATTGGAAGTTCAGAAGCAAAGGCAAAAGTATCACTCCTATCCCAGAGGGTTGTAGAATTCTATGGCTTGATATTATTGTTGATCAAGTGCTATCAGTGTACATGTGGTTTTACATGATTATTTATTTGCCAGTTTGGTGTAGTGGTTAAGTGTGCGGACTCTAATCTGGGAGAACCGGGTTTGATTCCCCACTCCTCCACTTGCACCTGCTGATGTGACCTTGGGTCAGTCACAAGCTCTGGCACAGCTGTCCTTGAAAAAGAGCAGTTTGTGTCAGAGTTCTCTCAGCCCCACCTACCTCACAGGGTGTCTGTCGTGGGGAGGGGAAGGGAAAGGAGTTTGTAAGCCGCTCTGAGACTCCAAGTGAAGGGCGGGGTATAAATCCAATCTCCTCTTCTTCTTCTATTTAAGCACAGTGTTTTCATTCTGCTTTTCCACCCAAGTGCCAGATAATAAAAAAACACATCATAATATAAACAGATGGAGTAAAGGTCTAGACTGAAGCAGTACTTTAACAACTTAGATAGAAAGCTACATTCTCATAGTCTTTAGTAAAATCACCTTTACTTAATGCAAAACCTACATTGAAAAGATTTTTACTGTGTTCCTGACATCCTCAAGGGAGAGGGCCAGATGTAAATCACAGGAATTGCACTCAGTAATACAACCAAGAAAGCACTGTCATATGTTGCCACCTGTCAAAGCCTGTAATGGTTATAGCACATGAAGTTTAGTGTCTGGTTATTAAGTACATATAGGCGAAGATGATCCTTTGTGTATAATGGGACCAAGCTGAAGATTAAACCCAGCATTTTAAATTATGTACAGAAACAAATTGGCAGCTAATTAAGTTTGGTTTGGATTGGTGTAGCATGATCTTTTCAGTTAGTTCTCCTTGATAATATAGGGGAGTTTCATTTTGGACAATGAAAGTTTGGAGAACATCATGAAACTGAGCCACAGGGAAAGCAGACATCATGCTTCTGTTGCTAAGTGTGAATCACCTTGAAAGCAGATGAAGACAGTGGCCAGCACCTTATTTTTGATAATGAAATCAGTAAATTATGTGATAAGCATTGAGTTGACAAATTCTTAGTGGATTACTTGAATCTATGTTGCACTTTTGTTATAGAAGAGAGACTGTTATCTTGCTTATCCTTGAACTATAATTAGAGCTTGTTAACTTTGATCCGCTTGAATGGTCAGCTTAAAGCAGGTATAGAGACTTTTATGAGAGAGACAAGCATTTTCAAGACAAGCATCACTCTGTTTCCATTTTTATCTATTCCTGTTTTTTCTGCATAATTCTACTCCAGGGGGCTTCTCTTTGTAGTGTATTGTTACTGTACTAGTTAATAGGAAGATAATTCATTGGGTTGTTAGTTACGTGAAGAATTTATTCTTTTTGCCAGGTCAGCTTTGGCTTGCTTGGGTACAGAAGGCCTTATGAAAGGTAGTGCGGATATAATTAGAATTAAGACTATATTGCTCTCCTTGTGAAGTACAATGTGATTTGTACAATGTTTTCATGTAATTATATCCACCCCTTTTTAGTCCACGGGCCAAGAGTAAAAAAAGGACAAAACTTCTTTGCTTTTCTGAAAGATGTATATCTATGTATTATGTATTGGTGTGATAACCCATTCTGATTGGTAGCTCAAGCTTTTCATGATGTCACGAAGATAGCCAAACCCAATTTTTCTTACCTTGACTAATCTGAGCAATAACTTATGAGCAAATTAAAATTTTAAAGCACTGTTGGAAAGCTAACAAATTCTATAAATAACTAATGCTAATAATTCCTCCTAATAATATGTACAAGAAGCCATATAAGATACTTCTGCAAAGCACTGCAGAAAAATGTCTTGGTGTCTACCTAAACTATAAGTTATTGGTGGATCCTTCCTTTTGCCAGTGTTGTACATTGGTATCATAAATGACTGGCTAGAAATGCTTCTGTTCTTTGTTTTCACCACATCATAGGGCATTGGCTAGATGGCAGTTTCATTGACTCTGTGTCATGTCCCCTTGCTTCTACATGTGTCCTCTAACTGGTCTGTACTGAGAGCCTGTTTGGTGTAGTGGTTAGTGCGCGGACTCTAATCTGGGAGAACCGGGTTTGATTCCCCACTCCTCCACTTGCACCTGCTGGATGACCTTGGGCAAGCTGTAGTTCTGATAAGAGCTGTCCTTGAAAAAGAGCAGTTTCTGTCAGAGCTCTCTCAGCCCCACCTACCTCACAGGGTATCTGTTGTGGGGAGGGGAAGGGAAAGGAGTTTGTAAACCGCTCTGAGACTCCTTTGGGTAGTGAAGGGTGGGGTATAAATCCAATCTCTTCTTCTTCTATTGTCCCAGGCAAATATATTAGGGATTCCAATGTTAATATTAGCCAGAAGTGCAACATCTGCTTCCAGCATTCAGGCTTTTGCACACAGAAAGCTGTATCAGTCTCTGGAATCTGGGAGTATAAAATGCTGTGACCAAGTCATTTGGGATCTTAATCAATTCCACATTTTTTGTCAGAGACTTTAGTGCAAATGGAATGAGTATATGAGGAATTTCAGACAGATGATATAATCCGGAAGAGGAACGGTTCCCAAATGGTTTCTGGTCTGTCATTTCAGGCAGAACCTTTTTAGAACCGGTTCCCTACCGGAATATATTTGTAATTTCAGACACAAATGCTTCTGTCCCGTGTAGGAAACGGGGCTGAAGCGTTTTACCTGTCAACCGCTTCCAAGTAGTCTTCAGTTTCCTCTCCTGGTTCCGATGCGCTTTTTCCCGCCGTTTTTCGCCCATGCGGGCGATCTCCGGCTTTTTTTTTAACGTTCGCTTTTATAGCGGTATAACGGTATAACGCAACAGCATTATATCAACCCCATTGGAATGCCTGGAGTGTTGTGTTATAGCACTATAGTGCTATAGCGCTCTAAAGCGAACATTAAAAAAAAGCTGGGGATCGCCCGTGCGGGCGGAAAACGGCGGGGGGAAAGCGGTGCAGTCTGAAATGGCAAACCAGATCCAGCTCTTTACCAGAAGGGGAAAGCCATGTGTGAAATGGCAGCCCTATAGCGGTTTACTCCATGACGGATCAAAAACTGCTTCAAAACAGGTTTAAAAGGGTAATGTGAAATTCCTCATAGTTTCAGAAGGTAGCTGTGTCAGTCTACAATAGAACAGTTAGATTTCAGTCCAGTTGCACCTTGGAGACCAACAAGAGTTTCAGAATCAAAGTCCCCTTTGTCAGACATGAGTAGAGTAGAAACGGACATCTCTTGCGATACACCTTTCCCACCTTCTGACTAGGATAAAATGATTCAGAGCTTCGTTCCAACTCTACTCATGTCTGACGAAGGGAGTTTTGACTCTGAAAAGCTTATAGCCTGAAACTCTTATGGGTCTCTGAGGTGCTACTGGACTCAGATCTTCCAAAGCCTTTTGATACAAATAGCCCAAGGAAGGAAACTTTTAATTACTTATGTTTCCAAGCAGTCCATTCATAATCGTACTGTGATCTGGCTTTAGCATGTTACTGTCCTGATTAATGAATTCAAGGCTGTCTTGAAGCCTACAGAAGGAAAAAAGAAAGAAAGAAATGGTTATTTGCATTACAGCGCTGTTTGATTCTATTCTCAACTGTAGTCTGTATACATTTTTCCCTTTTCAAGGCAATAAAATTGTTTAATGACAGGCAGCACAAAGTGCAGAAGTCAATTCTGCACAAAATATTTTATTCATCATGTTAAAATAGAATGTTCCATAATCATTTTTTTCTTTTCTTAATTTTTCGGGAAAAAAACATAAAAGGCTTCAGGAAAAAACCTTTTCCCCCTGAATTTTTCCGTTTTTTTCCCGGGCATTCACATTTCTACCTGTTCATCATGCACACACTTAGGTCCAAGCGCCAGGCAAGAATTTGGAAACACAGTTTGCAAAGCCAGCAAAATGTACCTTCCCCAAAAGATGACATGTGGATGACAGACCAAGATGACAGTCTTGTCATCTATTGGATGCATGAACCACCTGTACCAGTTGTAATTTTGGAGATGTTGTTATGCAAGTGTTCATTCCTGCCAAGCTGCTCACTCCTGTCCTATGGACTTGCACTGCTACATGTGAATTACTAACAAGTAGCAACCAGGAAAAAACTCAAAAAAGTTTATTTGCAGTTCAGGACTCAGAAGATGATTTCACTGATGATAAATATTAAAAGTAGTTTGAAACAAATTAGATGTTAATATTAGTGAAATGATAATGTAAGATTTGTAAAAAACATATATTTTGAACATTTTCTAAACCCACAAGAGGTGATTCTTTGTAGTGACACAGTTACTTACTATCTAGTTACATAAAAATCATAGTGTGGATCAGTTCTCATGTACCTCACAGTGGTATACTTCATGTTATGGCTCATGGGAAACAAGCTACAATTGTCTAATATGCTTTCAGTGGCTGTCTGGGTTTATTTATTTATTTATTATTTCCACTTACTATACCGCCCATACCCCTAGGGGTCTCTGGGCGGTTTACAGGATAGTTCTATGAACTATAGTACCCTATCTAAGGCCACATACTGTAGGGGATGGGGGTTCCCTACCGGCTGGGTAACGCACCATATTCTATAAATCTTATAAAAACATGGTAAAAACTGACTTACTTTAATTTATGCCTTATGTCACAAAAACGGTAATGGATGGAAGCATTAATAGTTATATGTAGGAGAAGAGTAGCTTTCCAACAATGTTTTAAATTGTTCATGAGTTATAGCTCAAATGAGAAAAGGCAGGAAAAATTGGCTTTGGCTGTCTTGATATCATAAAAGGCTTAAGCTACCAATCAGAATTGGTTTACCACATCAAAACATAATACACAGAAATACACATTTCAGAAAAACAAATGTTACCTTGCCTGATACCAACATCTACTCTGGCTCACAGACTATTTGTTATACTTTTTGGTTTAAAAATGTGGACTTATGAAATCTTCAGAGCCTTCATTTTTATTTAAGTAGATAGATTAATTCAAGAAGCGTGTAAGTTCTGTAGACTTTTATTTTGTTTAATTTTTTGAAATGTCCATGTATAAAGCTGCTTTGTACCAAGAGGCCATTGGTTGAGCTGGTCTAGCTCTGTTTGCTCAGACAGAGAATGGTTGTTCCTGTGATCTCCTACAAAGTTGGTGCTCCGTCAGTTATTGCTACCATGCCTTTGAATCAAAATGTTTTCCCCAAGTGGCTTAATAAAACGTCCTTCTGTAACACAGCATTATTTTGGAGTTGCAACCAAATCCTCTACCTCCTATTAGATCATTGTGGATGTTCCCAAGCTCTTTCATCCAATCTCACTTCGTAACTGCTGCAGGTGATTGTCTTTTACCTGGACTTGCAGTATTTATGCTCTTCCCCCAAGGCTTCAGTCTTCTTGCTATAGCACAGTAGAGGCAAATAAACTTAAGTGTTGTAGGTAGGCCTGAAGTTACTGACGGATAGCAATTGATGGTAAATTGTCTGGCTGTACAGACCCATCAGCCTGATTCATCGGCTCTTACAAAGGGAAGCACCAGCCTGTAATTTGGCCATCTCACTTTCTTTTGATGATGCTTACCCCACAGCTAAAACTCCTGTGTTCAGGACAGGGTATCTTAGGTGTCACTTCACCCAAGTTCCCCTTTGACCACCAAAACACTAAGTTGGGGATCATGGAACATGCATGGACAAAAGCCAGGGAATGCTGGCTGGACCCAACCCAAAATTTATGTGTCATTTTGCATAAGGATGTTTTGTGGTATGAAATAAAAATAAATGTGCAAGAAATTCTTGACATTGTTTGTTTATATATAATTTTAGCTTTATGGCATTCTATGGTAGTGGATGAAACCACACTTGTTTCCTAATCAAACATTTCAGTTCAAGTATTTGGAACAGAGTTAGCATTGTTCAACCTTTCAATTATGTTTACTAAATATAGATCAAAATAAATATTCTAAATCAAATCACTGTCTATTTATTGCACTGACATATTTTCTAGCAAATATTCAGAAAAACCAGATTACTGCATTTTTCATTCTCAAATTTTCTTGACAGAATCCTTTTGTTTCTTTGGTGTTCTGTGCAGCTTTTTCTCATCACTCAAGGGCTGATAATAAAACAAGCAGAAGATACTTCCTTTTTCTCTTCCCCACCCCAATATTAATGAATATTTTAGCTTTCACAGGCAAAGAGCTCTGTAATGTCCTGAAAGCCTGGGATGAAAGATCAAGTTGTGGTTCTGTCTCTGTTGTTAGAGTGGCAGTTGCTTGGATGGAGGGCTCTTAGCACCTCCTCACAACTCTAGTTATTTTGGGAAATTCCATAAAGCAGGAGACCCAAACCTTTTTGAGCTTGTGGGTACCTCTGGAATTTTGACAATGGATGGTGGCCACAACCAAAAAAATGGCTGTCACAAGAGGCAGAGCCAGCCCCAAAATCTCAGGGAGTGAGGTCATGCATAACTCTAATAATACATTTTTCAACATTCAGGCAGAAACCCTGTTTAGCAGGGTGCTTTTTAAAATTAACTTACTTCAAAATATTTTCATTCGTACACACAGCTTATCTTCAGTCATACAGTGAAGATCTTTGTGCTGTGGTGGCAGCTGCTGCTGAAGCACACTTCTTAAAAACTGTACAATCAGATCTTCAGGGGCTAATCAGAAGCCCAACTGGGCAAAAGTCCCATTTGGCCCCACCCATTTTCTAAAAACGCTTTGTGGGCCCAGGAAAGGGGTCCACATGGGCGCCATGGTGGGGAACCCAGCCATAAACCGTCCCCTGCTTGGAAAAGATTTTTCTGGTTTTGGTGCATTCAGATGTATAGATCTGGAATAGATGTTGATTTCAGTGGCACTTCATAGTAAACATTTTTAGGATTGAAGCTACAGTTAATGTACTTCTTTAAATATTTCAGGCATATACTTCTCTCTTAGGACAAGTAATTGCAGTGTTAATGGAACAATCACACTTCTTTTGTAATGCCTGAGTGTAATTTAATCTCATTTTCACTTCTTCTGTTTAATTTCTAACTTGGCTTAAATAGTGCATACATGCAGGCAAAACCAAACTCCTAATCTGAAATCTTGTTAAATTAAAAGAAATGGAAGCCTAAAGTCTCTAATCATGCATATGCAAAGTGTATAATTGACTCACATACATGATATCAGTGGAACCCATTAGCTCCTGCAGAAGAGTTAGATGTATAACTGGTGCAAACCATGAACATTTAAAAATCGTCTAAAATTGTCAGAAGAAGGCAGCCTTGTAGTTCTATTACAATTTGATCAGACTATTTGCACCTGCACTGCTGGCACTAACTCAGTGCACCAACCCACCTTCCTTTTTTTTTTTTTAAACTCAGTCTCACTCAGTTCCCTTTCTTACTAAAGCTCCTATACCAGGTGGCCTTTGTCCATGCAGATTCATGGTCCTCAACATAGCTTTTTCTTGGTCGTTAGAGGGGGAATTCTTTTTGCACCAGTAGAAATGCTTGTTGGATCCAACATTATGTTACTGGGCTATTATTGCCTGCATGTATTGCCTTTCCATTACAGAAATTAAAGCTTTTCTAAAACAGGGTTTTAAGGATTCTTGAGTAAGAAATGTAATCCCTTAATACAGGGGTGTCGAGCTAATTTGTTATGAGGGCCAGATCTGACATAAATGAGACCTTGTTGGGCCGGGCCATGTGCGTCATAAAATGTACTGCCAGGTAGCAGAGATGTAAACTTTATTAAGGACACAAACACAAAGGGTTTTTTCTGCTTAAAATAAAAACATACTTAAAACATTAGCACTCTTGCAATATTTTGTTTATGTAAGTGTCTAATAACTGACACCTCTTGCTCTGAATTATTACATCAAAATGTCTGTGCTGTTGCAATCTTGAGTATGCTGTTCAGGTGTGTATCTGTAAGCTGCAAGCCTACAATGACACAGCAGCAGGAGGACTGGAAGAAGAAGCAGAAGACAGCCAGTTCCACTGTGGGCCTGACAGAAGCCCTCCAGGGGCCTGATCCAGCCCCCAGGCCGCATGTTTGACACCCCTGCCTTAATATATAGATGTAGCAGTTTGCCCAAGGCCATGCATTATCTCTCAATTTCAGTTCATCATCAGTAAAGAGGCATACACTTGCCTACTTCACACAGTGAGGAAAGGAAAGCAATTTCAGGGTTCTAGAATACTTTGCAAATTAATGTCCTTTAAAATATGAGTGTTATAAAGGTTCAGAAGATCACTTCATGCTTTCCTGGGGCTAAAAATCATAATGTAACATTACATTTCAGATGACGGTTACAGGAATGGAGACTGACACTATAAGAAGCAAAGCCACGGAGAAAGAAACCACTGAACAGCAAAAGGAACGTGACAAAAAGAAAAGGTCCAGAGTTAAACAGGTGCTTTCAGATATAGCAAAGCAAGTGGACTTCTGGTTTGGTGATGTCAATCTCCACAAGGACAGGTTTCTTCGAGAACAAATAGAAAAGTCTAGAGATGGGTGTAAGTTTTTACTTTACTGAGTCTTCAGTCATATGCACACTTAACTATGGATTAAGTCCTCTTGTATTCAGTGGGGCTTACTTCTGAATAAACTTGTTTAGGATTGCACTGTAAACTAGGGGAGAGAATTCTTGTTTTATTTCTACATATGTTGGGTATGTATGTGTGGATTTTGGGATTATCTACCTGGTGTTTACGTTTTTGTTGAGATTGCTGTTTAATGTTTGCTTTTTTTGTTAAGTAAATTGATTTCTTTGTTAATAGCAAAATACGGAGTACATCAATTTAAATAACAGTGTCTGTGAAATACATACAGGAATATTTTTGTTGACTATGCTGTCAGTTGTCAGGTTCTCCTTTAATTCCAGCTTTTGTTTCCTTTGTAGATGTTGACATATCACTTCTAGTTTCTTTTAACAAAATGAAAAAATTAACCACTGACAGAAAATTGATAGCACGTGCAGTTAAAAACTCATCCATTGTAGAGGTGAGGATAAATCCTGTATTTTTCCCTATGTGTGAATGAGGGAAACTGTTTTATTTAGAAACCATCCTTGGAGACTTGTTTAAAATGGCTAACAAAGTAAGAGTAATAGAACAAAAAAGTAAAAACAAGCCCAGGACATAAAACCAGTATAATACACCATTCAGCAGCTTAAAATGAAATTCATATATCATCTTGAGACTAGAAGCAGACCATCAAACAGCTAAAAAGATAGAACCCCTCAGGCAAATGCCTGCAGAAAAGGAAATGTATCCACTTACCCCTAAATAGCAGTATAGTTGGTACTGAGTGAGTTTTAAGGGGGAAGTATCACCAGTCAGAAAGCCCTATCTTTGGTCACCACCAGGGGTCTTTTCGTAGAAAAAGAGCTGCAGGAGCTCATTAGCATACAGTATGCTAATGAGCTACTAGGCTATTAGCATAATAGCTCATTAGCATATGCAACGCCCCAACATCACCGAAAGAGATGTCAGAAGGGGAAGCAAAAGGTGGTGGAGGCATCTTCAAAAGCCTCCCCTTCCCTTCCGGGGGGGGGGGAGGGGAAGCGAAGGGAGACGTTTAAACCCCTTCTCACTAGAGTTGGGCCGCAGAAGGAGGAAAGAAGGAAGGAAAGAGAGAGAGTAGAGAGAAGGAAAGAGGGAAAGAAAGAGAAGGAGAGAAGGAAAGAAGGAGGGAAAGAAAGCGAGAGAAGTGAAGAAGGAGGAAAAGGAGGGGACGAAAGAGCGAGAAGGGAAGAAGGAGGGAAAGAAAAGGAAGGGGAAGGAAAGGAGGTAAAGAAAGAGGGCAAAGAGAGGGGGGGAGGCTCTCCCACCCACCCCACTCAAGCCTCTGCCACACACACACACACCCCGCGGATCCCTCACCCTGCTCCAGCGCTGACCCGGGGAGGCGGCCGGGGCCCCTCTTCTGGTCTCCCCCGGGCCGCAGTGCTCCGGCGCTGGCCCAGGGAAGCAGCAACAGGCATCCTCCGACCTCCTCCGGGCCGCAGCACTCTGACGCTGGCCCAGGGAGGTGGCGACGGGTATCCTCTGGTCTCCTCCGGTCCGCAGCACTCCGGCGCTGGCCCAGGGAGGTGGCGACGGGCGTCCTCCAGTCTCCCTGGGGCCGCAGCGCTCCGGGCGCAGGCCCCGGGAAGGCGCGACGACCCTCCCTGGGGCCACAGCGCTCTGCGCGGGCCCCAGGAAGATGGCGACGGGCTTCCTTGAGCCTCCCTGGGTCCGCAGTGCTCTGGCGCGGGTCCCAGGAACACAGCAACGGGCCTCTCTGGGGCTGCAGCGCTCCGGCGTGGGCCCCGGGAAGACAGCGACAGGCCTCCCTGGGCCTGCAGCGCTCCGGCGCAGGCCCCGGAAAGGCAGCAACAGGCCTCCTCCAGCCTCCCCGGGGCCGCAGGGCTCCGGCGCGGGCCCTGGGAAGACGGTGACGGGCCGCAACACGGGGAGCTGGGAGAGGGGCTTGCAGCCGCCGCCATTTTGTGAGGTCCTGGCCCCAAAAGACCCCTGGTCACCACCTTCCTCACCTGTGCAAGAGAAGGCACAGAGAACAGGGCTGGGGAAGAGGATGTTAAATTGCAGGCTAGACAGTACTGAACTCTATGATTCTATGAATACTGTAAAAAATGCTTGTCTAATTGGATTTTGACTTACAGCTGGATTTAGAAGGAACTAGGATCAGACGAAGGCAACCACTGGGTGAGCAACCTAAAGATGTGGATAGCCGTACAGTATATGTGGTAAGATATCACTAAAGAATTCTGAATGACTAGTCTTTGTTAAACTTGGAATTTTGCACGTTTTGAGAGTATTGCAACCTTGAAGGTCAGTCATCTTATTAAAAGATTCTGGTATATGTCAATTGGCCGTTACAGAGCACGCGTTTTTGCCCAATTCATTTCTGCAGAGGCAGAAAATGTATCTGCTTCCTGCATGGGAAAAGTTTCAGAGGGGTTACCATGTTGCTCTGTAGTAGAACAGCTAGATGGGAGTCCAGTAGCACCTTAGAGATCAACAAGATTTTCAGGGAATGAGCTTTCCAGAGTCTGAGGAAGGGAGCTTTGACTCTTGGAAGTTCATACCCTGAAAAGCTTGTTGGTGTCTAAGGAGCTCCTGGACTTAAGTCTAGCTGTTCTACCAGGGGGGGCTCTATCACATACAATAGATTGCTGGAAAACGAAGTGTGATTTATATTTTAGGGTTTGAAGCAAGTTTCACTGAAAATTGTGGGATTTCTTTCCAAATTTAATACAAATTTGACACAGGATACATCTATTTGTTGTATGCCCAGCGTCACTTGAATGTATTTCCTGAAAGAAAAGGACTACTATTCCAAACAAAACTTGGTATATTCTGTGGTTGTTAGGTTGCTAGTCACTGCTAGTCTGTTTACTTAATACAAGAGCAGCATTTTTTTGAAACTAAATCATGTTGTGTTTTAATATTATCAATCAGTTATCTAGTGCCTGTCTCAAAACTGTTGGTAACAAAATAGTAGCTGTATTTTTTACAGCCTAGCAAATTCAAGCTCTTATTAACATCCATAAGAAGTGAATGTGTGTTCTGTTTTCCTTTGCTGCACAGTATATACAAATATAAAACTATGCAAATCAATTATGTTAGCTAAAAGCCTTTGATACACAGCCATGAAGGATATACTGTTGTGTAAGAAACTTTGCAAGCTGTTTTTTCAGTATATCCTGACTCATTGCATTGAAATGATCAGTGTTGTTGCCTGTCATTGGGGCTTACAAGAATTTATCTATCAATTTTTGTTCAAGGTATTTACAACTCCTGTTCTGAGTGTCATACTAGTAACAAACCATTAGAGTTCATAAACAGAGATAAGCTGTTCTCTGAGTGTGTTTGATTATTTGTGTTCTCCTAATACAACTTTTACTGTTGCACCCAGTCCCATAATCTTCCTAATACATCTTATGCAGTTAGCGAACACCAACTGAGGTGAAGTTCTGAAGTAGGTGGGTTTGGTTTCTGCTAAAAGAAATGTAGCAAATGGCATGCAAGCAAAAATGAGCTCATGAGCTGGAACATGGCCCATGTATTTCGTTGCTAGAGGACAGCAGTAGGATTCAGATAGTGTGTAAACTATTACAGAATGCTGTCTATTGATAAAGCTAATAAAACTATGCTGTATTAATTTAATTGCCTTTTTATCAAAGCTGTGATGCAGGGCAGAAAAGTTTCTGCTGAAAGAAATTTCTGATGCTATATTTTTTTCTTGGAAAGTGTTGCACCTCACTTATGTATTTATATAGTCTTATGTATCTATAGCAGGCATGTCCAACTTTGAACAGGTAGTGATCTGTTTTTTCCGGCCAAAAGTGCCGGTGATCTACCACCATGAAAATAAAGTTTCAAATTAGATTTTAGCCCACTAAAGTTGGGTTCCACCGTGCCCCCCCCCCTTATAATATACACCTTCTGTCCTTTAATGGTAAGCAAAAACAAAACAGGGAGACGAAGATCTAGAAAGAACTGCAAACATTTTTTATTTTATTTTATACCAGGAGACCAAGTGGGGCTGGTGATCTACCTCTGACCCCTCCGCGATCTACTGGTAGATCGCGATCTACCTGTCGGACATACCTGATCTATAGTTTTCAGGGCTGTTGTGCTGCAGATCATTCATGTGGGATGAGCGAAATGTGGGATATGAAGCATGGACAAACCCCAATAACTGTACATGGTAAAGTTGAAATGCTGTATAGCAGTTATATGGTGTAAAACGAAGAAGGTTAAAGGATGGTTGATTTATAAATAAGGGCTATGTCCTGACCTAGTGTACCAGAATAGATTAATCACTCACTGAGAGATACAGTCAATATAGTGACTTAGAAATGAATTCAATAATCCTATAACTTGTGTTTCCATTATTTGGTGGTTGTATGTTTCTTTTTTGTGTTGGGATTTAAAAAAAAATCATTCATTTATTTTGTTTTAGGAATTGCTTCCTAAAAATGTCAATCACAGTTGGATTGAACGGGTATTTGGGAAATGTGGCAATGTAGTTTATATCAGCATTCCTCGTTATAAGACTACCAGAGACCCAAAGGGATTTGCATTCGTTGAGTTTGAAACAAAAGAACAAGCAGAAAAGGCAATTGAGGTAAGCTGTGGACAATTCAAAGGGCTGGATTTTGCGCACTATTTAGCTTTACATCTTTGTGTTTATTTGCATTTATTTATATCCCTCTGTTTTCTCCAATGGAGACACAAAGTAGTTTAGAACACTGTTCTCCCTTCCTCTATTTTTTTCACACAACAGCCCTGTGAGGTTGGTTAGGCTGAGAGAATGTGACTAGCCCAGTGTAGAGATGTAAAATTTCCAGAAATTTTGAAGCTCGGGAAAAAAACCGTTTTTTCCCCGGGGTTTCTTCTGTTTCAAATGATTTGTAATTCAGTTTGACTAAAGTATGGTTTATAGAATATGGAAACGCAAAATCTGTCTGCTGGAACTTTCATAGTGGTAGATTGAAACTATGCAGGCAGTGTCTACTGAAAACTTTAAATTGAGTTGAGGATAATGAGG
Organism: Gekko japonicus; assembly: GCF_001447785.1. Classification (NCBI taxonomy): domain Eukaryota; kingdom Metazoa; phylum Chordata; class Lepidosauria; order Squamata; family Gekkonidae; genus Gekko; species Gekko japonicus. Next base: position 936,703 of record NW_015166434.1, on the reverse strand, counting down.
GTGGGGTTTTATTCAGAGCCTCATGCCATAGTCCTTGCTGAAAGAAAATGGCAGCCTGACACATCGCATGTTTACTCATGAGTAACTCCCAGTGACTTCTAGAAGTGTTGTACAGTCTCTTTTGAAAACCTGCAATTTGCCAGCAAACTAAATTTGCAGAATTATTCTAAGTGAAAAACTTGTTAAGTACAGAATGTGAATATTTAAAGTCTGTACATAGCAAGCACATCGTTCAGTTTACATCTTGCTCCAATAACTATAGGACAGTTGTGTCTGTGCCAATGTTTGCATATTTAAATAAAACACAGATCAAAGCATCTTGAAGATAGCTCTGTGCCTCATTGTGATCTACTGGTCAGCAAAAAGAACACTCCAGGTACTGTTCTCCATGTATTAAATTCTAGATATGAGATAAAATGGAGAGTTTTATTCAAGGTATCCTGCCCTTGAATCTTTGTGATGTTAACTAGTGGATGGTCATTTAAACTGTTTGATTTCTTCATTTAAGTTCTTGAATAACCCACCTGAAGATGCACCAAGAAAACCTGGGATATTCCCCAAAACAGTTAAAAACAAGCCTGTTCCTGCAATGACTACAAGTGACTCTAGTGTTGTTGGTAAGTAAGGTGGTAGTTTATCATTCTCCATTCCATCTTCTGATTATTCCCATGCATTCTGTTTAGCCAGTATTAGAAGTGCTAGTTTGTTCTGCATCCCAGGTATGTGGAATTTCCTGTAGATATTGACCATACTTTTTAAATACCAGGCATAACAGATGATGCATACATTGTAAATTAAGTGCCCGTGTAGGACTTCAGAAGAACTTGGGGATAGAAGAAGAATTAACCATCTGTTTGCCCTTTTAAATCTCTCGTTCTGCTGCTCTGTAGTCAGGTGATGCGAAGTGATATGCAAAGTACTATAACCATCAGTATTTGCTTTAAAGCTTTCCTATTGAAGCCAGAGTTTAAACCCTTGCTAATTTGAAATATTTGTGGATCATGGACATGGCAATCTTTAAAGCAACTAGGGCTACAGTGGAAAATTCCAGAGGGGCACGCATGTAGTCTGTTGCAGCATAAGAATCTTATGGTACTATAAAAATACATTTATTGTGATGTGTTTCCATGGACCAAAACCTATTTCAGGTGCATGAAGTAGGTCTTTACATTACTACAGATTTCTCTTTAGGATCATAATGTCAATTTTTCATGAGACGTATCTTATTTTCTTTACATCTTTGGGGAGCTCCTGTAGATTTTACAAGAAATGTACAGTCCTGTGCTGAGTAAATAGCAATATTACACTGTGGTCTATCGATATTTACTAATTTAAGTATATGCTATCTTCTGGAGTTAACCCAGTTCAGTTAATTGTGTTTTGGAGTATAAGTGTAAATGAGATACATTCTTTAATTAATGCAGAAGAAAAGAAAAAAAAGAAGAAGAAGAAATCCAAAACAAAGAAGGAAAATAGCCAGCAAGCAAATGTGGACACCAGAGACTCAAGTATGGATACTACTACAGAGCAGGCAAGCAGATCGAAGAGACATAGAACAACATCAGAAAGCTCTGAAATGGAAGCATCAGAGGCCCAGTGGCAGTCTTCAAAGAGAGACAAAAAGAGAACGGATAGAACAGAAAGCTCAGGGTCTGGAGAAAGTAGGCCAGGGAAGAGGAAGCGCAGACACTCTGGGGATGTAGAGATGTCCTTTGGAAAGGTAAAGAAAAGTACTCCGAAAGATAATGTTCATTCTGCACGAGAGGGATCTACAGAAGGACCAGAGGATTCCAAGGGTAAGACTGGGTTGTTCCTCTTCTTATTCAACTGAGTTTCTGATATACAATAAGAGATTGTAATGTTATTCTTGAAATACTGAGGACGATGTTTAAAGAAATGGGAGAGGACAGTGGCATAAAAGTGTATTGAGTTAGCTGGAAATGCTGGATTCAAACTAAGAAACAATTTTTTCACATTTTTTCCTCCTTGAAAGATGTTTCAAGATCACAGACAATATGTAAATAAGGGATTGTCAAGTTTTGTGGTAAATGAAAATATTCATAACAAAGATCCCAGGGTGATTTCACAGTGCAATCCTATGCAGAATCATTCCACACTAAGTCCAATGCAAACAGTGGGCTTAGACTGGAGTAATTTAGCACTGTGTGTGTGTGGGGGGGGTTGTGTAGCTTCCATCCCTTCAGCAAATCTGAATCTCCAAATCTAAAACCAGTAATGCATGTGAGTACTGAATGCATGTTCCTTAGTTTCCAACTTGTATTTAAGCAGTCCATAGACAGTTCTAAAAACTAAGGAGAGTTTTATGTCTTCCGTTATGTTTTCAGTTTCATTTTGCTTTTCTATTTAGAACTGTCCACTGAAGAAGAGAGAGAGATTGGAGGTAAGAAAGACACATCTCTTTCAAAATCCAAAAGGAAGCATAAGAAAAAGCATAAAGAGAGACACAAGATGGGAGAAGAGGTCATTCCACTGAGAGTGCTTTCAAAGTATGTTGAATTTAAGGCATGTGGTGTTCACCGTGAGCTCTCTGTGTCTAACAGTAAAATATTATACTGTGTAGATCTATCATTGTCCATGGCTATCTGTTTGCTTGACCTGCTTGACCAGGTAGCTGGTATTTTGAGATAACAAACCTGTACTACTTTCCAGATTTGAGTCCATTGTCTATGAGGGGAAGTATCTGCAGAATTCTGGCAGATATCTTTGATATCCCCATATCTTTATGATCATATGATGAAGGTCACTCTAATAGCAGTTTTGTTGGCTTAGTGCTTATTGGTAGATAGAAATAAAAGAAAACTACAAAGACTCTTAAGTCTCAAGATGTTGTTGATTAACACCAACCAAAATGACACAAAATAGTGTGCAAGCTTTTGCATTCTCTAGAATTCTTACATCAGGCTGAATGTTAAAGGGGGGGATGTTGCAGGCTACATTTTAGGGCCTTATTATTAGAGTAGCAAACCAAGATCAAAACTTCCCCCACCCCCAAATTTAGGAAATCCATAGTCCCCGGCTTCCTAAGTACTAATCTAATTATTTTATGAACAAAGTTTGAGTCCAGTGGTACCTTTAAGACCAACAAAGTTTTATTTAAGGTATTTTACGTAGTGTCCAGAAAATGTATTTCTTGGATAGATTGATTCATTGTCAGGTTGATGGTGGGGTACCGTACAGCCATGGGCACCTGCATGACCCCTCAGTATGCTAACATCTTTATGGCCAACTTGGAACAACACTTCCTAAACTCCCACTCGCATCTCTATTACACCTGTGATCCATTGATGACATCTTATTTTATTGTCTGGACACATGTTAAAGAAGCCCTGGACATATTCCACCAGGTATTCAACTTTTATCTCACTATCAACCTGGCAATGAACCAGTCTATGCAAGAAGTACATTTTCCGGACACCACTGTAAAATATTTTGAATAAAACTTTGTTGGTCTTAAAGGTGCCACTGGACTCAAACTTTGTTCTGCTACTTCAGACCAACACTGCTTACCCACCTATTTTATTTTTAAGCCCAGCTGTCTCGTGGAAAGAAAAGGGGAAAGATTGACCCTTAACAGGCCCTTATCCCGGAGGACATGAAGTGTGCCTTTCCCACCCTGAGCAGCACTCGCTGTTTGTTGTATCCACTTGGATTCAGGAAGTGGGATGCTCTCAGAGCACTCAGCTTTACAGGACAATTGTGCCAGTGCATGACTGCTGCAGTTTAGGGTTATGTGAGCAGGAATTTTGAATGTTTTGATGCGTTTAGGAGCCTTTTGCTGTTAGTGCAGGCAGGAGAGTTCCCACTGTGTGTTTCTGGAGTACAGGTCCTGATGGGGTCCTCAGTTTACAATATCTGAACTTGACACGTCAGGAGTATAGCATGTGTTGCTCCTGTCTCCTTGTCTTCAACATGATTGCTAGTGCAGGCTGTATTTTTAACAACTCATTTGCCTACAGCACTAATTGGAAGCACTTTCAATTTATTGGTTTACCCACTTGTAAGCCCCTTTGATTTCCCATAAAGGAGAAAAAATACCATTCTTCCCTCCATTTTATCCTCTCAACAACAACCCTGTGAGGTAGGTTAGGCTGAGAGGGTGACTGGTCCAAAGTCACCCAGTGAGTTTCTGTGGCAGAGCAGAGATAGGAAACAAGGCCTCCTAGATCCTAGTGCGACACACTAATCACTACACTGACAACGATCAAAAAGCAATCTTATTCTCTTCCCTATAAACATTGCTGTTTCTTAGCTGATAGCATTGTGCTGAGGGGACATGGAAATGTTGTTTACTGCAAAAATTGCAACTGTTAATAAGCTTACTGACTTATGTTACAGTGGTATATTTACTTCTGCATTAGCCTTTTTATGGCAGGATGAAGGCAGAATGAAGACAAGTTTGATAGTCTAGCATTTGTAGTCTGAAGGAGCATCATTCCTACCCTCCACCCCCCCACCCCCTCGTTGGGGTTTATATAGGATAGGAGAAGGAAAGAAATTGTAAGTACCTCTTTGCACAAAGTAGCTCTGTTCTTTATTAAGCAACAGAAATACATTTGCAAACTGTAGGACGGTGATGGTTGTTATTTATACAGCTCAATCAATATATATACCTCTCAGTCTAATTATTAGCTGTGGTGGAAAGGAAAGGGAAATCAGTGATGAATGAGAGGTGAATGAAAGTAGCTCTGTTCTTTATTAAGCAACAGGAATACATTTGCAAACTGTAGGACGTGATGGTTGTTATTTATAGAGCTCAATCAATATATATATCTCTCAGTCTAATTATTAGCTGTGGTGGGAAGGAAAGGGAAATCAGTGATGAATGAGAGGTGAATGCAAACCAAAGGTTAGCTATCCAGAGTCATGCCCTGCTATGCATGCATTTTAAAGCATATGTACATAAAACCCCTTAAATGTTCATGGAGAGTTGATCCTTTCATGTTGTAGCCCAGTGGTTTCCACTGTTTTAGAGTTTTTCATCTTTAATAGGGAACATGGATAGTAATAGATAAATGCTTTGTGGATTCTGAGCCACAGTTTTCTTTGTTGCCATCTACTTTTAAGCTTAAAATTTTCCCATTGAAATCAATGGGATGTCAAAATGCTAAGCTTTGACAATATCATGGACTTTGTGTTACAGATTTTTATGCCAGTTTTATGATAATTTAATCACATTTTATTCATACTGTGTGAAAATTTCTGTAAACAGTAACTATATCAAAATGAACAAAGAGGAAAATAATCAAACTTGAAACACTTCTTGTCACACTTCATCAACTCTTGAGTAAAGATCCCATGCATGCATGTATCCCCAAGTATGTCATAAGCAGTAATACTGAAAATAGAGGGGAAATACTTTTTCTTATATGTCAAATGTTTGTCCAAATGGTAACTTTTTGCATAGCTTATAATCCATCACCATTGCTAAAGTGCAATTCCAGATTTTATGCCACAGAGTTGCATATTAGCAACAGTAAAGGATAATAGCAAAAGTACATATCCGCTGCATAAATCCTGCTTTTCTTGTGAAGTGAAAAAAATTAGTATTTTATTTTACTCTATTAAGCCCATGCAGTTTTATTTCAGCCAACCAATTTATCTTAAGATTTAATTTCACTTCAGTGCCCATCCATAACAACAAAAATTTTAGAACTTTTTGGCCTTCAAATGGCCAGCATGTACTTTCATGTTAAAATGGGAAAGACCTCTTCAGACTGATGTTGAACATTAGATCATGTTTGAAGGATTCTACATGCGACAAACATAGCTAAGTTTCCTGAATCTCTTCCATCTGTAGATCTTCTCATGTTTAGACGATTTAATTAGGATTTGCCATCACTAAAACATGCAAGCACTTTTTAAAAAGAACAAAACAAGTACTTCCATATTAAAGTAGTGGGTGGTCCTTTATCAAGAGATGACACATTCTTTTTTGCTGTGAAAAACAACAGTTTGATTTTTAATAAGTTACATAGCATTTTCCCTAAATATTTTTTTCTTACTATAGAATTATTGCCCAATGTTTTGACCTTTTGATTAAGCAACTCCTGATAACACAAATATAGAAAAGTTTGTTAAAAATGTTGTACGGTTGATTAAATGTTTACAGTCTTAAGTGCCCTTGGAAATTAGTCCCATTAAAATAAGATTTACGTTCTGGAGTTTGAGAACATCTGGGTTGCCCACTGCTCAGAATATAACAAATGTTGCAATAAGGTTAACATTCTTTTTGCTGTGGGTATTTCTAAGATGTCTAGTACAGACACATCTAAGTTCCAAACAAAGCTTTAATATTTTATATGGCGATAAGACTGAGTTCAGGAGTCACTTCTGCTGAAACATAGAATTGGTTACCTTTTTGGTGCGCATAGAAAGCGCCTCCATGTTAAAGGAGAAGAGGTCCACACAGAACATTTTTTCAGGTGGGAAGCTGTGCTGTTCTGAAGCAGCAGAACAAAGTTTGACTGCAGTGGTACCAACCTTGAATAAAACTTCGTTAGTCAAAGGTGCCACTGGACTCAAAACATTTTTTCACTATGTGATGCTAGTGTATTTAGCATATCCATACCCAAAGTAACAAATCTAGCCGAAGAAACTTTCTTTTCATAGAAACACAAAAATAGCTGAGAAAACATTTACATTTTGCCTACTTGCCTTGATCATTCTCCATAGTGCTCTTCTTTTCAGCTTCCTTTTACTAACTGCCCTTTCAAGCTCCTATTTATATCCTACCTTACTGAAAAGTAACATTGGCTTTTTATCTCAGAGTCATTAGGTAGCCCTTTTGTTATTTAAAAGTCTTTAGTCAAAATACAGGTTCCTGGGTGGAATGGAATCTTTCTTTTCGAGGTATACAGTTGTTGATATCAGCAGTTAAAACTACTATCCAAGAGGTGATCTTTCTCTCTTTTTTTAATCCTGTATCAGGGTGTTTAATAGCTGAGATGAGGTGAACAAGGACTCATTCTCACAATTACACAGGCTCCATTGTTTGTATGTCAGAAAAATCTCTAGCTGTTTGCAGAACCATCGTCATATGAGATTAATGTGAATAGATAATTTTCTTCCATGCTGTGTTTTGAACAGGGAGGTGTGTTTTTGTCTCTGTAGTTTTTGGGGAGTAATTGGTTCCACAGACATTTCTTTTTTTTATTTTACCAAGTGTAGTGCTTACTGTCTGCATGATCTGCCTTTTTAAAATTAGAACTTGTGCATCTAACCAGGGAATATTAAATTTACAAGAGTGTATGTTCAACATCTATTAATAGTTTGGTGGTTTGTACTTGGTTTTTAAGTAGTGATTCTGGATATACGGTACACACTTCGTGAATCACATAATATGCACTTTGCTGGATCAGGTCAAGCTCAATCTGGTCCAGTGTTCTTTGCAAGCATTCTAGCAATCAGTAGGTTCTCAATGAAGCTTGGCCAGTGTTCCATCGGTAGACCACAAGGGTCCTAAGCTAACCCTACCCTAGTTTATAGTAACAGTGCTTGAATGTTAACAGACAATTCCATTTTCATTTATTTATACATGTTCTAGAATACAATAAGACTTTGTGTTTGCTTTATGGGTGTTTCTTTCCAATCATATGAGCTATAAAACAGGTTCTATAAAACATAAGTTTATTTCTTATGCCAGCATTTCAGATACAAGAGCCCTGAACAAATAAATGAAGAGTGATGAAGAGTTCTATGGAATCTTAAAAATATATATACTTGTACACCAGAAGAGCTAGATCTGATGAAGGAGATTTGTTACTTTGAATCACATTTTATTCAAAAGTAGCATGGCAACAGCCATCCCAGACTAATGATGACTAAAACTAAAGGTCACTTTGGTTGGACCTAAACACAGAAGGGAAGATGTAGTGCTGCTCTACCTCTTGCGTCTTTTATATAGATTAACTTGTCTTGGATTATTTTAATGGGCTATAGTTGTGGAGTGTTGATATGTCTGGGTTATGCTGATGAGCCTGATCCCTGTTCTCTACAGGAGAGAATGGATGCAGCTGAAGCAAGAGTACTTGGCTCTACAGAAAACCAGCATGTCTTCTTTGAAAAAAGCGATGGCCCAAATAAAAACAATGACTGTTGGGGAAATGGAAACCGATGCCTGTAAACCAGTCAAGACTGAAACAAGAAATGGCAAATGTAAAGACTATTCTAAGGTTCTTTGTATGTTGTGTTTGGTGGCTCTAAGGGGTAACATGCAGATGGACACAGGAAGAGCTAGGGGCTTAAATAACATTTGAAAATTGAGAGTTTCCTCCATGAAGACGTCAAATAAAGCAAAAAAAAATTGCTATAATAAAACGGTGCACTATATAGGGGAACTCCTGAGATATAAACATTTAATATGTATATGATATTCAGGAGCACTTAATATATCCATAAACCATCTGCCATAATAGTTGTTCCTACCTTATACCCATTAACTGACCAGTTCACCTGAAGAAATCTATATGAGCTAGTTGCAAGAGTTAATACTGAAAACAGTAGAGCGCAGTAATGATTGTGCACATAGTAGAATTCCCGTGTCTTTATGGTATGCAAGCACTTTTGTTCATAAAAATGTTCCTCTACCACCTCTGTAGCCGTTGAAGCTACTGCTGCTCCTGACTGCTGTGTTTGGGAATATGCTTCCATGAGAAATTAAGGCTGTTGTTGGTGTTCTTATAATTTTTAATAACGTGTTGTGCAGTGAGCAATGTTCCCTCTAAACTGTGGAGTCTTGTGAGCAAAAATTCTACTTTGTGAGCTACTGGCATTAAAGTTGTGAGCAAGCAATTTGGCTACTGAATAAATTAGTTTGCTCTGGAGCCCTCTTTCCTGAGCTAAGACAACAATGCGTGAGCTGGAAGCTAAAAAACTGTGAGCTAGCTCACACCAACTCAGCTTAGAGGGAACACTGGCAGTGAGTGCAACAATTACTTTTTTTAAAAGTCCAACTGTGTTAAAAAACATTTCAGCTTCATCCCTGCAGGTTCTTCGCTTTTCATGTTGGGGGGGTGTTCCTGCCACCACTTGTAATCTATATATATCAAGCAGGGTTATATGTTTACTAACCACTAGTGTTGAAAATAATCTGATCTAAGTAATAGTAAGTGAAGCAGTAGTTCATCAAGTCATTAATAATCTCTGTTTTGAATTAAGCAGCTACCTCAGTCCATCCTGAGAAAGCTCACACAATGGGGCCCCAATTTGAAGGTGGAGTGATTGTGAAGGTCATTAGTCCTGAGCCTCTGCCTGGCAGGAAACACATTAAGGTAATGTCTTTGTAACCTCAGGGGAATTGTTACCCTTTCCTTGGCAATCTTTTGTGTATGAATACCGATTTCAAAAGTCAATTGAAGAATCAAAGTGAAGAAACAATAAAAAGTTGTTAAGCGTTTGGTCACAGAAAAGGGCTATTTTAGAGGATTCACATTTTTGTATTGGCAGGACTCTCCTTGGGGTCTCCATGAGTCAGTTGTGACTTGAGGGCGCACAAACATGCTTCCTACTTCTGGTAGAGATTGGTTTTACCCTCCTTTTGTGACACTGTAAGAGAGACAGAGGAACAGAAGAATTATTTTGACTTTCCTGTTGTTTGATATACAGAACAGTACAAGTGATAATTGTTTGATGTTAAATTAGAAAAACATTATTACTTAAAAACCTACTCAAATGCCCACTTGGGGAACCAGAAACGGTCTCCTTAACCATATTTGCTGTAGTTCACATCCATAGCTCTTTTGTTTCCTTGTTGAACTGTTAACTTCAGTGAAGGTAATGGAGCTCCTCACACAATTTGCACTGGAACCTTCTGTGATCAGAATATGTTGCTAGTCCATGTGCTGATTCACCATGTGGAGAGGTAGAGCAGGCACGAGCCACTTGACCCTGCCACCATATGATTACTGTGTTGTCTGTACGGTGAGGATGTGTGGAGGAACTGCCTGCATGGATGCTCCTTTCCCATTATCAGCACCACTGTTTTCCAAATGTTGCTAATCATGGGAAAGGGGTGTGCATATGGGCACTTTCACATGTATGTACAGTATGGGCAACTTGACAGTTGTGCAGAGGTGGGGGGCAGGACCAATGCGCTCGTGCCTGTTCTCCTTCCTTGTAGAATGAGTCCACATGCAGATAGGTTGTATGTTCAGAGGTAGTGTGAACACTAAATGACTATACATATTTACATTTGTCTCAAATTCTTTGCTTGATTTATTTCCTAATCAAATAATAAAAGCCTGCAAAATAATATGTGGCATGAAAGGAAAAAATGAAGATTATTAAAATTACAATGGGCCCATAGTGTGTTTATCTATAGTTACATGTGGAATGCTTTACCTTTTTTCTTTTGCAAAAGTACTGCCTTGGAATAGCTACTGTGCTGAGGTTCCCCAGTAACTCTGGGGAACAACCATTTTTTCCCTAGTATTGTTACAAAAGTAATATTTGGTGTAAATACGGTTTAAGGAGGGGTAGCTGTGTTGGTCTGTGGTAGAAGAACTAGATTCGAAACCAGTAGCACCTTAGAGACCAACAGGATTTTCAAGGTACAGGCTTTGAAAAGTCAAAACTCCCTTTGTCAGATACCAGCGTTGTGATAGTGCTTTTTGGCATTAAAATGTTCTCCTAGGTAACACAGTTGATAAACTCACTGTTAATGGTTACTTTGGTTTCTTTGTCACAGGACATATTAGCAACATTAGCTGATGTTGCTTATGTTGACCTGTTGGAAGGAGATAATGAATGTCACGTGCGTCTTAAAACTCCAGAAGATGCACAGACTTTACTAAAGTCACATAAAGAAATTCAGGCTAAAAACAATTGGAAACTTGAGATCCTATCAGGTAAGTTTTCTTGTTGAAGTTTCTTCAAGCTCAGTTAGTCTGTACATGTTGCAGCCATCGTCTTAAGAATTCAGCACATACCCAAATTGTGACATTCCATGGTCTGAAAAAACTTCAAAAAGTTTTTCTAAACTAATTAGGGGCATAAGCTGGCATGGTATAGGGATTCAAGCATTGGGCTGGCACCAGAGATCAAATCCCCATTCTTCCACAAGGCAATCTGCGTGAATATGAGCTAATTACTCTTTGTAAGCTACTTCACCAGGTGGTTGTGAGCATAAAATTAGGGAGAGGAGAGCCATATGTGCTGGCAAGAGAAAACACATGTGTGGTACCTTGAGCTCAACGAAGACTGGGCAGGATTAATTTGTAATAGATACGTTAAAGAAAACTTGAAAATAGAACTCATGCTTGTTTCCTTGGTTGAACAGCCTGGTCTTTGATTTGGTGGCTGCACACCAGATTGCAGGAAGAATCAGTTATCATCTGTTCAGAGAACAGAAGCAGTAGGAGGCATTTCTGGTTCCCTCTTGCCCTGTATGCAGTTCCAGCTTTTAGATGCGGCTTTTCAATCCAGGCAACTGTGTGTAGCACTACTAGATTGAGACCAGTGTGTTTTAAACAGCATAGTGAATTACAGTCTGAACACAGACACAACAATCCTGTTATCTTTCTCTGTCTCATTCAGATTATGAAGTTCAGGTAGGTCTTGGGCTTACAAGGTTCTTTTTACTGTCTCCTTCACTTCACTTCACATACAAGGTAACTTGTAGTCTAAGATCTGCGTTTCAATGAAGATACCCTCAGATCGCGCAGTATATTTATGTAGTTATTTTATTTTAAACATTTTGATGCTACCTTCCCATCCAATCAGCATTCAAAAGGTGGTGAACATAAGAAGACATTAGAAAAGAGTAAGAGTCCAGTAGCACCTTAAAAACTAACAAAATTTGTGATAGGGTATGAGCTTTAATGAGTCACTAATGGACTGTTACTCTTCTCTACTGCTACAGACAGACTAATACGGCTACCTATCTTGATCTCTAAGAACACATTAAAACAATTAAAATTAAAATATAGTTAAAACGATAAAATCAATTAAAAACACACAAACAAACACTAAAAGGAGGGCTAATAACCATTATTGGTGGTATGCCAGATGAAACAAAAAGGGCTTCACCAACTGGCAAAGACACTAATAGAAAGTGACAGATGTATCTCTCTGAAGAGGGAATTCCAGTATTTTAATGCTACAGTGGAAAAGGCTCCTTCTTGGATTGTCACCCATCTAACTTCAGATGGTAACCAAAGCAGGGCCTCCAAGGATGACTGGAGTGAGCAGGTAGGAGAAGGTGGTCCTTAAGATATGTTGGTCCCAGGTTGTACAGTCCTTTAAAGGTCAATACCAGCACTTAAACTGAGTCTGGAAGCCAATGTAGATGAACAGGCCTGGAGTTATATGGTCCCTATGATCCACTACAGTCAGCACTCTGGCTGCAGCATTCTGTACCAACTGTAGCTTCTGGACAGTCTTTAGGGGCAGCCCCACATAGACCCCATTGCAGTAATCTAGATGTTACTACAGCATGCACCTCAGTGGCAAGATCTTTTCTGCCTGGGCAGGGCTGCAACTGGCTCCACAGCCAAAGCTGCCAAAAGGCACCTCTGGTCACCACTGCCACCTGTTTATCCAACCGAGACCCGGGTCCAGGAGCACCCCAAGCTATGAACCTGCTCCTTTAGGGGGAGTGCAGCCCCATCCAGAACAGGGATAACCAGTTTCCCAGGTCTCATCTTCCCATCACCAGAAACACCTCCATTTCATCAGGATTAAGTCTCAGCTTGTTAGCTTTCATCAGTTCCAAAACTGCCTCCAGGCACCTGTTCAAGGTTTCCAGAGCCTTCCTGGGATCTGCTGGCAGTGTGAGGTAGAGCTGAATGCCATCTGCATATTTGCAGCAGCTCAGCCCAAATCTCCAGATGACCTCCCCCAGCAGCTTTATGTAGATGTTGAAAAGCATGGGGGACAGGATGGAACTTTGGGGAACACTGTAGGCCAAGGGGCAGAGCAGCAGTCCCCCAGCACCACACTCTGAAAACCTGCCCTCAGTGTAGGACAGGAACCACCACAGAGCAGTGCTCTCAGTCCCAAAAGGTGATTCAGAAGGATACCATGATTGATGGTATCAAAAGCCACCGAGAGGTCCCGGAGAATTAACAGGATCACACTTCCCCTGTCCATCTACCAGTGCATGTGATTTACCAGGGCAACCAAGGCCGTTTCAGTCTCGTAACCAGGCCTGAAACCAGATTGGAAAGGATCTGAACCTTCTGCTTCATTCAGGAGTCTGAAGTTGGCCAACCACTGCTTGTTCAATCACCTTGCTCTAGAATGGTACATTTGAGACTGGATGGTAGTTATTCAACTCTCCAGAGTCCAGAGTAGGTTTCTTTAGGAGTGGATGCACCACTGCCCACTTCAAGGCAGGAGTGACCCCACCCCATCTCTCAAGGAGGCATTTACTGGCACTTCCCTGGCAGGTTTAAGCAGCCAGGAGGGGTAGGAGTAATACAAACAGGCGGTAGTGGAGAATTAACAGGATCACACTTCCCCTGTCCATCTACCAGTGCATGTGATTTACCAGGGCAACCAAGGCCGTTTCAGTCTCGTAACCAGGCCTGAAACCAGATTGGAAAGGATCTGAACCTTCTGCTTCATTCAGGAGTCTGAAGTTGGCCAACCACTGCTTGTTCAATCACCTTGCTCTAGAATGGTACATTTGAGACTGGATGGTAGTTATTCAACTCTCCAGAGTCCAGAGTAGATTTCTTTAGGAGTGGATGCACCACTGCCCACTTCAAGGCAGGAGTGACCACCGCATCTCTCAAGGAGGTATTTACTGGCGCTCCCCTGGCAGGTTTAAGCAGCCAGGAGGGTTAGGAGTAATACAAACAGGTGGTAGGTCTCAAACTTCTAAGAATCCTGTCCACATCCTTGAGACTGCACAAGCTGAAAGTATCTCATGCAATGACAAATTGATGCTATGAGAAAGGAAAGACAGGAAATGGCACATCTTGATAGATTAAGAATAATAACAGTGTGTTTACTATCATGCTTGCATGAAGGTGATCATGAACAGAGATATTGGCAGAAGATTTTGGTGGATCGACAAGCTAAACTCAATCAACCACGAGAAAAGAAACGGGGCACAGAGAAGGTATGCTCTTCTGATTTATTTTTTGCAGATGAGGGTTTCACATTTTGCATTTATAGGTTCCAGGTTCAGTCTCCAGTTTAAAAAAGATCTCCTGTAGCAAGTGTTGAGAAATACCACCGTCAGTTGTAGTATACAATTAGTAGTGGGTTTTTTAGCTATATTTATTTTCTCCCGCCTTCCGTACTGGAACTCAAGGTGGTGTTCCATGTGTAACTTCAGTACACTACTGTATCATCTGCCTTCCGACTTGCAGTAGGACCCATGGACTAGATAAATCATTGGTCTGATATAAGGAAGCTTCACATGTTTTTGTTCACTTTGAAAATAATTGTACTTCTACACTTCCATGACCTTCATGCTTCAAAATAATCTCTGTCCAGTCAAGGTATAATTACCTGTTTGCGGTGATTTCTCACCATGTATGCCCTCAAGATATTCAGATCCTCTGTTTCATGTGCAATTTCAGACTGTTTTATTGGTTTCATCACTTAGTAGCCTTTAGCTCAATGATATCAGGTTGAAGAAGCTTTACGGAGATATTGTTACGATGCAGAAGCTTTATGGATACATTGCCATGATTAGCAAGATGGAAGCGCACAGAGAAGGTATGCTCTTCTGATTTATGTTTTGTAGACGAGGGCTGTCACTTAGCAGCAGAGGTTGCACATTTTGCATTTATAGGTTCCAGGTTCAGTCTCCAGTTTAAAAAAGATCTCTTGTAGCAAGTGTTGAGAAATACCACCGTCAGTTGTAGTATACAATTAGTAGTGGGTTTTTTAGCTATATTTATTTTCTCCCGCCTTCCGTACTGGAACTCAAGGTGGTGTTCCATGTGTAACTTCAGTACACTACTGTATCATCTGCCTTCTGACCTGCTGTGGGACCCATGGACTAGATAAATCATTGGTCTGATATAAGGAAGCTTCACATGTTTTTGTTCACTTTGAAAATAATTGTACTTCTACACTTCCATGACCTTCATGCTTCAAAATAATCTCTGTCCAGTCAAAGTATAATGACCTGTTTGCGGTGATTTCTCACCACATACTCCCTCAAGATATTCAGATCCTCTGTTTCACCTGCAATTTCAGAGTGTTTTATTGGTTTATTCACTGAGTAGCCTTTAGCTCAATGATGTCAGGTTGAAGAAGCTTTACAGAGATATTGTTAGGGTGCAGAAGCTTTATGGATACATTTCCATGATTAGCAAGATGGAAGCATTACAGATAAGTGAAGGAAGCTTTATAAATATAGTAGAGAAGTGACCAGAGCTGGGAAGCAAGTCTTTCCAAAGAGAACATTCTATTGGTGACCTTCCTCGTGATTTTTTTGAAGCCACATTAAATTCTACCTTAACTAATATGATTTGAATTTCTGTTCATAATATTTGATTGTGAGGAATGAAGTCAGTATTTTTCAAAATGGTTTTCATTTAGTCATGAATCTTAAAAGTTCTTATTATAAGTCTTGCATCCTGTTTTTCATTTTCTTTGCCTATTTGAATACATGTAACTGAAGCCTTACAGAGATTGGAACTTCCGATGTTAATTCACTGAGGTGGTATTTGCATAAGCCACTTCCGTGCTAATGGCTGGTGCAAAGTCATGTAAATGGTGATCCTGAATGCAATATCTAGGTGAAGCATCTGTCCTTAGGGACACCAATGCTGCCCCCTCCTCCCAAATGAATTCTTTGCCTTTGGGTTGAATCCAGCAATGCATAACAGCCAGTGTGTTGTGATTGGAGTGTCAGTCTAGGATCTGGGAGACCCAGGTATGAATCCCCATTCTGCAATGGAAGCTTGGTGGATGACCTTGGGGAAGTCAGAGGCTCAGAGCTTAACCTACCACATAGGGTGGTTGTGAGGTTTAAATGGAGGAGAGGAAAACAATCAAAGTTGCTTTGGGTCCTCATCATCAGGGAGAAAGGCAGGATATAAATTTATTTACATTATTTATAGTCTGCCTTTCTCACTGGGACTTAAGGAGGACTGGATGAAGTAAGCAAATGAAACGAGTGAAAAGGAAAATTGTACTTAGTGCACGAGGCAAGGGCTCCACCAACACACAATATTTCAGTTTAATTTTTAGTGAAATAACTGTGCATATGGGGCAGTGGAATGTACAGCAGACAGTTTGCCTGATTTCATTTTTTAAAATTAAGAAATAACTTATGTTGTGTCTTATGCACACAGAAGACAGTTAGGATACCATCACTTTCCCTTACCACAAGCAGATAGTAAGGAGTAATTTTAGGGCTTTTGCTTGCACAAAAATAGGTGGAAATCATCTGTGGGATCTCACACTCCTTTCTGTATTCAGTGCAAATGCAGGTGTAGTACAATTTCCACCATGCCTGTTAGAAAAAGGAGAGAGGATTCCTTTTTCCAGCCACAGTGCAAAATAGCAGTACCACTCATGACTTTGCTTTGGAGTGGGATCCTGACCTTTGTCTTAGGGTAGAACTGGGAACTACAGGACAGAAACTGAAGCACAGGCTTGCCATAATATGATTGTGATGGCAAACTTACATTTAAGGTTACGGAAGGTAATTTTTATTTTCTCCAGTTTTTTTTTTATTTCTAGTAGCATGCAGAATTTAAATTGCCAGTGGATCAGTAATAATTGATCCATTTTGATCTGTTACATGAAATACTCTTCCCAAAATCTGATGTAAGCTCTTCTTGTGAGAAAGAAGCCAGAGTGGTGTAGTAGTTAAAGTGTTGGAGTAGGATCTAGGAGACCCAGGTTCGAATCCCCACTCTGCTATGGAAGCTTGCTGGGTGACCTTGGACCAAACACACATGTTCAGCCTACCCTACCTCACAGGGTTGCTGTGAGGATAAATGGAGGAGAGGAGAATGATGTAAGCCACTTTGGGTCCCCATTGGGGTTAATGGCAGGATATAAATAAAATAAATAAGATTTGCATTTAATCTACTGCCTCATAGTTTAACTAAATCAGTTAATTTTAAAGATAGTATGAAATTAACATTCTTTAATTCAGACTTCAAATGACTTTCACTTTGCTTCAGTTTCTAATTCTGTGTTCCTCTTGAATCATCTCTCTTAAGAACAGAATTTCCCTATATTTTAATGGAAATGGTATAGCCAATTATTTCTGTAACCATGGAGATGACTACTCCCCAAAACTGTAATTTTTGGTTGAATTATTTATGGGTAGAGGTGGGTGGGTAAAGAGATGTCTGTTCTTCCAATAATGTATTTCTCACACTGTCTTCATGTTTATCGTTTAGCTTAAGCTATATATTTGATAACTTTTTTAAAAAATAAAGATTTGTCCTGGCTAGATTTGCACTGTAGTCCTATGCTGATTCCCACTGTATTGTGTAGAGGATTGTACTGCTAGAACAGGAGGTTATGAATGTTGCTGTGTATATCCATTAATATAAACCCGTTGAGGAATATTTATATTTCTCATTCAAAATCTAGCCAGGACAGCTAGCTAGTTAAATAATTTTTTACAGTCCAGTAATAGGAAAAATGGATAATATACAGAAGTCTCTGATCAGTTTATCCTTAACTGAGAGAGGAATTGCAGATGTGTCATTGTTGCCCATTGTGTTGATCAGATTTTCAGAAGGGAGAATAAACTAGATTTATTAATTTTTACTGATTTAAAAGACTGGCAGGGCACTCTCCTGTTTCAGTTAGTAAATTGAATGTGTATAGATATGAAAGTACATTCCATACAATCCTTTCTTGGAACTGCATCCTAGTATGAATTCTGAATATGAAAGACTCCTAGATACATAGGCATGGGAGAGAGTGTAGCTTAACAAATCAAAAATATGGTATCTTTTCCACAAAAGTGTGATTCTCAAAATGTTGTGGTAGGTCTCCACATAGACACATTCTTTTTTGTTATAGATGAGGTTTATCAGTCATCTTTTCAGCTCATACTTTATCTTATGTACCCACAATAGGACATGAGGAAAAACACAGTCTGTGATCCTAGGGAAATAGAAGCAGAGTGCTTGTTTAGGGTAGGGTGGACAAAGGCAATAAACAAAAAGACATGAAGTCAGAGGAGCCTAAACACAACAACCACATTGGCTCAGTGGAAACTGAATGCAACCTTTTTTCTCGTTGTACATTTTTTGTATTAAATTGTCATACAGTCATGTTCCCTTTTTCAGCTAGCAGCAGCTCCAAGATGATGTAATTGTGTTGATGTTCAAATCAAGTGAGGACTAAGTCAAATTCAAATGTGCACTAACCAATAGCAAAGTCTCTTTGTCTCAGTTACAGGAAATACCAATAGAATTGCATTGCATTTTATTCTTCCCATATGAATGTCAGGTTACTTTGTGATTCTAAAAATGTGGATTCTTAATGTATTTTCCTTGCATCTCATCTTGTCCTTCATCACTTGGCTGCAATCCAGTATTTTTAAAAGGCAGGCTGCACTTTGTGTTCAAGGGCTTTAAAAATGCTAAATTTGAACATCTTCCACCAGATTTTTAAAAGCAAATACCTTGAGGAGAAGGAATGATTAATCATTTTTGGATTAGAGAAATTCCTTGTTAATTGTTAGATTTCTGACTGAGATCCTGCCAGTGTGGAGCACTTAAGCCCTATTCACTTTCAGCCATTTAAAGTGGTGATTAATGTTAATTTAGCCAGATCTTCCCCAATATCAGCAGGGTCCTCTGCCCCCTCCCTTTTTTGGAAGGATTTAGTTGTAAATGTTGGTGTGATTTGTTAATTGTCCTCTTCTGTAACAATTGGTGAATTAAAATGACAATATACTGTACTTAGGAGTTCTTTTTCATGCCCTTTTTTGTCTTCTGTAGCTAATTGCAAAAGCTGAAAAAATGAGACTGGCCAAGACACAGGAGATAAACAAGCACATCCGCTTTTCTGAAGATGAGTAAACCAGCCTGATTTTTACCTGTACAAAAAACTTTTAAAAGCTACCAAACTATTCTTATGAAGAAAATCTGTTTGCTTCACAGTACCATAGAATACAAATAAGGTTCTAATCCGGTAGGCTGAATGAATTTATATTGCTACTTGAGTCTGTTTGTGGACGAATGTATTCAGCAAGTTCTAATATGTCCTTTTCATCTTTTTTTGTATATTGAATTTTTATAAACTGGTAAAAAGGAGAACAGAATAAAAAAGTAGAAATCTTCAATAAACTAGTTTGATATTTGTTCTTGAATAACAGGCATGTTGGTGGTAAACTATTTCTAAGCACTTAGGTTACGGTGGTAACAAGATGCTGGTAATTTACAAAGTAATACTCTGCATTCTGTAAACTGGAAAAATAAAACATTCTGAAAGTGGAACTGTACTGTTAAATAAACATAAAAAATGTACCTTGTTCTTACACTGTTTGAACAATATCTTATCCCTGTAAAGCAATGTTTGATTTGCTAATTCTTGTCATCCTATCCTAAGGGTAAATTTGTTAGTATGACAGGCCTTAATATTAAGATTTGAATAAGGAAGTGGAACAACTGCATGCCCTCTGCACCCCAAAATAAGGTTTAGACCACCACACGTCACATACTCCCCCAATTGGGGACTCAGTCCTCTGGAAGGATATATGCTGTTTCCTGGTCCAAAGTCCAATTCTTGTGCTGGCTGCTGCAAGGTGGGGTGCCCCCAGGACAAATGGATATGCAGGAACTGGGGACAAGCTGTACCCAACACAATCTTTGCACCACCCCAAATCACACATCCCCACGCTCCAGACACTGTCCCCTGCAGGAAGACATACAGTGGTGCCTGGTTCGGTCACTGGTTCTGGCACCACAAGCTTTTGTTTGGGTTGCCACCCAGAAGCCTGTATTACAAAGAAGATTAGAATAAGGAACTGGAATGGCTACATGCCCTCTGCTATCCAAAATAAAGTTTGGACCACCACATATCATATGTCTCTACGTTCGGGGGATTCTGCTCTCCAAGGGGATCTATGCTGCTTCTTGATCCAAAGCCCAGTTCTTGTGATAATTGCTCCAGTGTTGGGTTCCCAAGGACTAATGTACATGCAGACACTGGCGCAAGGTCATTGAGTTGCTGACAGAGAAGTGGCACTCCTTAGAGAAGCTTCAGGGGGAGATCAAAAACTGAGATTGTTGAACTGAAGTTCATTCACACATTCAGAACAATGGACCTACCAGGGCTGAAAGAATTCTTGACCCATTACAGATGTTAATCTATACCCAAGCATTTCCCCTCTGTTCTAATCAAACTCATTACAGTGTACATTGCTTCTTTGCATTCTGGCCCCTTTCTCTGTGGCACTCTTCCCACCTTCTGACTGGGATATAATGTCTCAGTTTTCAATTTCAAGTCATATCTGACCAGGTGAGCTTTGACTCTTGAAAGCTCAGACCTCCAAAAGATTGTTGGTCTTCCCTAAGATGATACTGGGGAGAGTCATGTGTGTGTGTTAAATGCACAATAATTGGGGAGTTAGTCTCATATGACTTAGGCAAGTGTCCGTGAGATGCTTTGGGCTTCAAAGAACTTAGTAAACATGATATAAGGT
Organism: Gekko japonicus; assembly: GCF_001447785.1. Taxonomy (NCBI): domain Eukaryota; kingdom Metazoa; phylum Chordata; class Lepidosauria; order Squamata; family Gekkonidae; genus Gekko; species Gekko japonicus. The sequence goes on along the minus strand of NW_015166434.1, from coordinate 916,098 downwards.
GGCTGTTTGCACTATGATTACATACTCAAAGCTATGTCAGGAGCTTAGTAAATGTGCGTCTTTGCATATATGGAGTTGTGTCTTTGCATAACAGAGGTTATCAAGCATTCTGTCATCGACTGGGGTTTGTGAAAATACCTTGGAAAACCAGACATAATAATCTCACTTTTGAGGACAAAGTCATCTTTGAACAGTATCCTTTGCTACAGAAAGAAGGCTATTGAAAGACCACTTCCATTTGGGGAAGGACAGCAAGTACGTTACATTCATATACCATACAGTTTAGGAAATGGCTGTATAATTTTTGGCATGAAGACAGAAATGGGCTAAGAACTAAAACAATTCTAAAGGTTCAAGAAGCAGAAACATCTTTTATCTGTAAGAAGCACGAAGATTCACCTTCTTCTATCCAGTGATAAATGCAAGGACTGCTTTCTTCCAATGAACAGAGGTTATCAAGCATAGTTAATGTTGCCCAGCTAACACCACGGTTTTGTCCAGTCTGTGAGGCTACCAAGAATACTGTACTTAGCAACAATAAAGTAACCAGGGTTAATATATATATGGAGAAGAAATAACAGCTCAAGGTGCACACCTAAATCTTGATGCAGGTTGTTTTGTGCATCTACAAACTCTGGCAACATCTCATAACAATGACACAGAATGTGAATGTGCCAGTGAATGTGGACCGGTGTTTTTTGAAAAGAAATCTTTGCAAAGTTCTGTTGACAATAAATAGCAAGGAATTGTTGATCCTCATCATGATCAGTTTAGTTATCTGTTTCTAGAGAGATTGAAATGAGTCACAGTGGTGGTGGTGGTGAGAAAGTCTTCGTGTTTTCCCGGCAAGTCACAGCTGACTTACAGTGACTCCTTAGGGTTTTCAAGGCAAGAAACATTCAGAGGTGGTTTGCTGTTGCCTGTCTCCACGTCACGATCCCGGTGTTCCTTGATGGTCTCCCATCCAAACACTAGCCAGAGTTGACCCTGCTTAACTCCTGAGATCTGATGAGATCAGGCTAACCTGACCTATCCAGGTCGAGGTGGTTAGAAATTCTGTCTTGTAGCAAATGCTTTCCACCAAGCCACCTGTTTCCACGACTGTGGAATTTAGAGCTCCCAACTTTTAATATATTATTATCTTTTATTCCAATGTCTATGGAAGAAAAATCCTGATGTCCTGTTTACTTCCTCATAAAGTCAAAAGGAAAAAAAACCCCATAAAGACTGAATCCCTCCTTTCTCTCTACCTCAACAGCATATGTACAGCTACACAAAAACTAGTAACTTCTTCTGTTCTCTAGATACAAAGTTGTTGGCATAAATTATAACACAGAACAACATTTTGTTTACTTCCACAAATTGGGAAGTATGGTCATTGACATCTATATGATGGGCTGAAGGAACTAAAGAGCTCAGGACATGGCAACATAGAGGACATAGAAGCTGTCTTCAGCAATATTCTGAAGGGATGTCCATTTCCCAACCACATTGCTGCTGTGCATCAGTCATGGACAGTCCTGTTCCCTCCCCCACGTGGGAAGACTCAAATGTCCAGAGACACTTCATAAAAAGGTACTGGAAACAAGCATGCAGTTCCATGTTTCCTGTGATTTACTATTTCACACGCCATATATACTGGTCTCACAACTGTACTGTGAACTTTCAGGGCATTAGGGCCCTCAGCGGCTGGGGGGCATGAATATCTTTTTCCCTGTCATGGGGAGGGCATAAATTGACATTAGATGCCATTAGAAGATCACACTGTAATATTATATTGTTTTGTTTTTTTAATCAAACTTGTATTGTTTTATTTATTGATACATGGGTATATGATGTACACCGCCCTGAGCCGTCCAGGGGAGGGCGGTTTATAAATTGAATCAATCAGTCAATCTTTATATTCTTTTGACTCTTAAACACAAGGGTTTATACTTGGTTCCACCTTTACATTCTCTTCACTAGGGCAGAGTTCCTTGAATGTGTGGGCATATGATTTGTGGTGTTCCGAACCTTATTTTGGGGTGCAGAGCTCTTAAACTATCCTTAGTACTTTTGGTTGGGTTCATGAATAAGTCATAAATAAGGAACTGGGAAGTGGAAACCAACTTCAGCCTCCTGTATCAGCCTCCTGTAGGTATTGTACTTTAGTAAAGGGTTGTTACTGAAACATCTTGACAAGCTTTCAGTGTGAGAGAACACTCCTTTAGAAGAAGAGGTAGTGTTTCTTTGGCTTTGAAGATGTTCTTGAAACTTCTGGGATCTTCTATAATGCTTAAAGCTGCAGGCAGTTGAGTTTCCCTTCCACCACCAGCAATTCTAAAGGGCCATCAAAGTCTCTGAATTGTACCCTGAATTTGCCTGAGCCCTTGACGGTCACGGGGTTTTTCTGGAAGTCCCATAGTGATAGACTATGATCCAAACCCTGGGGGCAGAGTTTCTGCAATGTCTCTGCCAAGATTATGGAAAATGAGGAGCTCGTGTCCACTTCCATACGACGGGGGACCCCTCTATTAACACTGTAACATGCATTTTGTTAGGGGCTTCAGGGGGCAAATTTGTAGTACCTGGTGCTGGTGGTGGTTGATGGTCAGCGTGTGCAGGTCCAGGTCCTCCTGGTGAGTGGATGTCTTCTTCCGGGCACTGCGGGAGCGGCAGGTGCAGGCGATGTGGCCTTGCTTTCCGCATGTTCAGCAGATGGCGTTGCAGAAACGGCACGTCCAGCGTTCGTGTGCGTCCCCACAGCTGACACACGGTGCTTGGAAAGCAGACTTGTCGTGGTGTCCGGTCACTCCCGATGGTGTAGGTAGCTTCCTGCAGCTGGGCTAGTGAACAAGCACAACTTCTTCATCTGAGTTGTCGGATGCCGCAGCTGGGAACATGTGTGTTAAAGATGGTGGACGGTCACAGTGTGAGCCCTCGAACGCGGTGGCGTGGCCATCTGGAGAGCTACATCTAACTTGAGGTGTGCGGTACCTACAAGTTTGCGGCGGAGTTTGGCGTCTTGAAGGCCCCAAATGAATTGGGTTAGGATGTTTCCCTCCACCTTCATGAACTCACAGTCCACCGCCTGCTGACGGAGTTCGGCCATGAATGCAGAGGCCATTTTGCTGGAAGTCCATGCGCTTGGCCATCATGGTGGGCTTTGGCGCATAGTACTTCCTGAGGGCCTCGACGATCTCATCGTATGTGTTCTCCATTAGTTTCTTCAGCCCCAGGAGGCCCTTGGCCAGGCGGAGGGTGGCCACCCCACATGTGCTGAGGAGTAAGGCTTGTTTCTTGCCTGCATCGGTGACCTCATGGTAGGAGAAGAAGCTGGTCAGTTGGTCTACCCATGATTCCCAGAAATCAGGGTGTGTGGGGTCAAAGACTTCAAGGTGTCCCAAAGTGACAGCCATGACGATCGGTGAAGCAGGGAGTGTTGCCCTGGGGAGTGGAGCACAGTGCGGTGCTGCTCATGAGCGATGTGGGGTGCGGCGGCGGCCGATGGGGCGGTGCTCGGTTCTTGGCTGGTTGAATCGTCAGGTTCGCTCAACGGGATCCCACCTTCGTCGCCAGTATAAAGTACTGAGACTGATGCATGGAGGAGTGATTTCAACTGATACTTTATTATATACAGGAGAACTTGAGATGAAGTAGCCGGGCCAGAGGCTGGCTTATATCCCCATAGCAAACCACACCCAAACACACACCCACACCCGTGATAGGAGATTTACAGTGCACCCAAATCCCATAGGTCAATTCTCGGATCCTAGCCGTCCAGAGACAATAGTCCGTTCGGGCTATTGTCTCTGGAAGCGAAGCTTGGGCCAGTCTCATGGCCACGTGTGGACCCCACCGCGTGTGGTTTCTCTGGGTACACAACAAGTTCAAAATTATCATAATGTACCTGTTTAATAATGTATTCATGACCTTTGTTTAGGCTATTTTACTTTATAGATATTTTATTTAGGTAACTTGCTGAATCATGAGTGTTAATGACTGATTTACTGTGTATTGCCCCTCACTGATCAACTGGGTAAAGCATTTATCTTTACACCCAAAGTACCCTGACCTGTGACAACATTGTACTGAAAATGAAAGTAATTTAATTTGCGCCTTGCTGCTTTTCCAAGTGTTCATTAAATGCTTTTTCTAGTGCTTTAAGTATAAATAAGATTCATTACTCTTCTTTAATTTAGAATGTTAGAAACACAGCAGGTGGGCGGTGTTATCTCTTTGATTTTGTTCAACAGTACTTGTTATAGATTGCTATTATGATACTTTGCATTAATCCTCATCAAGTCACCATTACGTAGTTGAGATAACCAGACTTTTCTCAAGGCAAAAAGAGATGAGACGAACTTGTTCCTGGACCAAGAGCACTTAGATTCTTTGGTATTCATAAGAACATAAGAGAAGCCAATGTTGGATCAGGCCAATGGCCCATCCAGTCCAACACACTGTCATACAGTGACCAAAAATACCAGGTGCCATCAGGAGGTTCACCAGTGGGGCCAGGACACTAGAAGCCCTCCCACTGTTGCCCCCCCCCCCAAAGCACCAAGAATACAGAGCATCATTTGCCCCAGACTGGGAGTTCCTATCTATACCTTGTAGCTAATAGCCACTGATGGACCTCTGTTCCACATGTTTATCCAATTCCCTCTTGAAGCTGTCCATGCTTGTAGCTGCCACCACCTCCTGTGGCAGTGAATTCCATGTGTTAATCACTCTTTGGGTGAAGAAGTACTTCCTTTTATCCGTTCTAACCTGGCTGCTCAGCAATTTCATTGAGTGCCCATGAGTTTCTTGTAATACTAACAAATTTAGAGAAGTGTGTGCCTCATCTATATAACATAGAAATATGTTCTTTGAGAAACACATGCTCCAAGCAATATTTTCTGTTTAAATTTTTTACTTCTAACAGAGAACCAAGGATTTGAAGATGAACCTTGGCAGCCCTTTTTGCCCAGTCACTGTTTCTAATGGATGTTCCATCTTGTATCTTATTTTTCCTTCCTGCAGAAGATAAATTCTATTAACTGTTGTAGTTGTTGCTTCTTCTGTGTTCAGCCTTTTGCTTTTGTCCATTTCATGCCAGAAATTATCCACTGTCTACATTTGGCAAACAACATATTTAATAGAGGTAAAACAAAACATTCTGGCAAGCTTTCATGGTCTACTTTCTGTCCCATATACACTGGATTTCCTTGATAGTGTAAATCCTAATTGGGATTATTTTTGTATCATCAGATTCTTGGTCCAGACACATGTTGACTTTTAAGAGTGATCAGAATTATTACTCAGTTATACTTTATTTGTATAAACATATGTGAAAGAGAAATATAGGAGGAAAACAATAGTAAGTAAATAACAAATGTTTCAATGTTTTCCAGTATTCCTGATCTTTGGTGGTGGTCCTCTGGAGTCTGGACAGACAACATTCAGTTAGGGGTATTAGATCTTAAATTGAGTTGTAACCACAGGAAAGCTGGCAATTCGCTAGGTCACTGTAACTTTTATACAATAATGATTTATGTCTTCTTTTTTTAATAACCCTCTGATAGCAGAGTAGAGGTAAAATTCCAAGGAAATAGTGGCTGGCAGAGGAAAATGAGCACAAAACTCCCAAGTCACTCCATTGCTAGTGTGAGTGCTTCTGCATTTGTGGTGCCAGTGAAGAAGATCCTCACTGTGTGGATGCAGCCTTAGTCTTCCACCTATAAGACAGAGAAAGCTGAGATTTATGAGAAAGAGAAAATAAACATGATACTGTTGGATCAATGGCCTATGGAGCACAACTGGAGTGGGGACAACTGCTCCCGTTGTGCTTGAGGTAGAATGGAAACAAACAAGTTATCCTCACATTAAATGGAGGCTCTTGACACCCTGTATCCCTTGTGTAATAAAATAATCCCACATCTGTAGAGGAAGGATAGATCTGAGGCTTGCTCTCTTCTTGGAGAAGGGAGGATTGATGTTGATTCAGCTACATTGCTTTGGACCTATAATGAATGACTGCCTGCATGGTGTCATCATGTACAAATACCGATTCCTGGATTCAGAAGGCTGACTCATATATACAATGACAGTAATAGGCAAAACATTTTTTTCTAGGAAGCAAGGGAATGACAAGTCTGATACTCTACCAAAATAGACAAGGCAGGATATGTGGTAGACAGTAAGAGCCAAAAGTGATTGAGTATCAAAGTTGGTTTCAGAAACAGGAAAGGGCTATCATTCAGAATGCCGAATGACCCAATTAGTAGAATAAAGTTTGATTCCAGTGGCACCTTTAAGACCAACAAAGTTTTATTCAAGGTATAAGTTATTGTGTGCATGCACACTCCTTCAGATACAGTGAAATGGAAATTACCAGTCCATACATATAGGTAGAGGGTGAGCAGTATATTAGCATATGGCATAATGGAGATATTTAACAGATTCAAGGACCAAACAGGAACAAACTTAATTTATATGGTTACGATTTGTTTGGGTTTAATTCCTGGGGGAAACATAGTGGAGGAAATAAATATGTCAAAATTGGAGATTGATGGGCAAAAGTATCCTTAATTGTGGAATGCTGAGAGTAATTAACTGAGACCCTACCATTACGCTCCATCCATCTCTCAAGCATGGAGGTGACGGAGATGGATGGAGTGTAATGGCATCTGCCCATCAATCTCCAATTTTGACATATTTCCTTCACCATTCCCCCCCCCCAATTAAACCCAAACAAATGGTAACCATATAAACTTAAGCTTGTTATTCCTGTCTGGTCCTTGAATCTGTTAAACATCTCCATTATGCTATATGCTAATTTACTGCTCAATCTCTACGTATATGTATGGATTGGTAACTTCCATTTCATTGCATCTGAAGAAGTGTACATACACACAAAAGCTTATACCTTGAATAAAACTTTGTTGGTCTTAAAGGTGCCACTGGAATCAAATTTTGTTCTGCTGCTTCAGACCAACACAACTACCCACCTGAATCTACCCAGTTAATAGGATTTGGTGTTGAGGAGGAGCAGAATGTCTAGTACCTTTAATGAACATACCCTATGTAATAAGAACATAAAACAAAAGAAAAGCCATGCTGGATCAGGCCAATGGCCCATCCAGTCCAACACGCTGTGTCACCCAGTGGCCAAAACCCAAGTGTCTTCAGGAGGTCCACCAGTGGGGCCAGAACTGCAGAAGCCCTCTCACAGTGATCCCCCAAGCACCAATACAGAGCATCACTGCCCCAGACATAATGTTCCATCTGTGCCTTGTGGCTTATAGCCACTGATGGACCTCTGCTCCATATGTTTATCCAATCCCTTCTTGTAGCTGCCACCACTTCCTGCAGCAGTGAATTCCTTTTGATAACCTCCGAGAAAGATTGGCACCCAGTGAACATTGATTCTAAGCCAGCAGAACTTCGTTCACTGATTTATTTAGAAGGAAATATCCTAACTCAAGTAAATATGAGGACAGCAGAGGACAGCAACAAGCAAAGATTCCTGCGACACCATAGACTAAGGGGATAATCCAGTCATGCTAAGCACGATTTCAATGGCAGAGACTGAAGACTGTGCTGATGAAGACAACTTGCCTTTCAAAATCCATGCTGTGATACATTTATGAATGTGTAAAATGTCAGAAGACACCCCTGTTGTAGAATGTTTAATTGTGGAATGTTATCTTTTAAAAAGCACAGCTATAAAATTACAAGCAAAGAACCAGACCATAAATAGCCAGAACCCCATTAGAGACCTGGTGTGATGCTCCTCAGTCAACCAGTTCATTGGGCAACAGCTATTCTCATTGGCAGCCCTATGAAATAGCGGAAATAGATCAAAAGCACTAAATCAGTGTACCTTTAGAATAATTACAGCCAGCATATCAATTTTGTACTAGTTATACTCCCAAAACAAACCATAGAACTCAAAAGTTAGGCATTCTGATTCTTGTCAACAAATGTTATGCTGGAAGCAGCTCTAAGGTGACGGAATAGAAGTCAAATAAAATCTGTGAAAAATCACCAGCAGGATATTTTAAATCAAAGTAGAACAGGAAGGATGCCTTAATGTTTAAGTATTATGATTGCCTCAGTAGTCTATATCAGTTTCAGCCTTTGAAGTACTTCAGTTAATGAAGAGAAAATATGTAAATAATGGTACTGTATTAAAAGCATAATTAATAAAGTTATGAGGTAAAAGTGAGGCAATTTTACTTCTAGGATGGATTGACAAAGCTGCAAAATTGTAAACTTCTGAAAGCCTGCCAAGTCATGGAGTTGCTTTGGTTACAGTAATCAAGGGAATGGTTCTCTGAGGTTCTCAAAAAGTCCATCTGATATTTGTATGGGCAGAAGAATCCAAATGCACCACTTAAATTGGTCAAATTTATGAATGGTCAAATAGTGGACAATTGATCAATTTTTATTGGTCTTTAGCTAAGAACTACAGTGGTTAGCTGAAAGAGCTTCCCAGACAGAATAAAAAGCCAGACACAGCTTGGGTGCTGAGTTGGTAGTTGATTGGTAGCAATTGCTGCCAGAAGTGGCAAAAAGAGCTGAAGAGAGCAGTAGCAGCAGTTGTGATAATAGCTGAGGTGGTGGCACTGTCTGAAGAAAGAAAGTTGTAAACTGGCACTGGGACTGAGAAGATGGTGGAGACTGGAGGAAGAAGAACCTAGGAGTATTGTTAGCTGAAGAAGGAGTGGTATCTTGCAGGAGAAGTGCCCTGGTGTCGTTCCAATATCTTCAATGAGTGATCCTTACGATGGAGAAATAATTGTTGGTGCTGTTGTCTTCAATATCCAAAACAGCCAAAGAAAAGCCTGATCAGAAAGAAGACATCCAAAAGGCTCTGTAAGAGCTTATTTGTGGTGGAAGTTAAAGGAGTCAGCTATTTGAGTTTATTTAAGAGAATTTGCACAGATACTGACATCCCCTTTAGTTTCAGTAACTAACTAACAAGAAGGTATGCCTGAATTATACCTGTCTAGTTCAGTAACTCTATTATCCTTGTAATGATTGATTCCTTAATAAAAATATTTATATTTTGTTTGTCCTTTGGTGTTGGTGTCTCTCATGCCTAATAAATATCAAGCTTACCAGGTAGTACAAAACCCTAAAATTAAATGGTTTAATATGTTAAAAACATAAATAATATTTAACATCAATATCTTCAGTACCAGTTAAGAAGGAATTTAATGCTCAATACATTTTCATAACTAAAGATTCAGCACTGAGCTCATTGACTAGAATATTTCTGTTGTGGAACTCAGTTGAGCTCACTTCTCCAAAAGAGTCTCTGGATCCATGCTGGACATCTGTTTTCCCATTTCTCAAAACTATTGATATTGAGTGTATGAGTATGTACACACATACACACTGTACAGACATGCTGAAAGAGCAATCTAGTAGCAGGGTAAATGGTTGGACTGAGGGAAGGACTTTCTGCAAGGAGATACAACTAGGGTTGCCAGGTCCAGGTTGGAAAATACCTGGAGATTTGGAGGGGATGGATCCTTAGGAGGAGGGGTTGGAGAGGGGAGGGGTTTCAATGGTGTATACTGCCAATAAAGTCCACCTTCCAAAGTAGCCTTTTTTTCCAGGTGAACTGATCTCTGTTGCCTAGAGATCAGTTGTAATTCCAGGAGTTCTCCAGCCACCACCTGGGGGTTGGCTACCCTAGCTACAGCAAGGCAGAGGAACTAACTGTGCAACTCCTGAAAGCACTTCTCTCAGAATAAACAGCTGAGTAATCTTCCTCAGGATTGGTCTCACATGTCTATAAGAAGCACATGCACATGGATGTATGTGCACACACTATAGTAAACTTTTCTAAACTGACTACTAGAGATTTACAAAATGAAAAGAGGAAGCTCTGAAAGAACATGCAATGCCATTACATAAGCATCTTTCAGGCAGGCAATAATTTGGAAGTAACTGGTAATGGTGTATTTCTGTACTGATAACTTGTTTGTTCTGAAACATTTCGGTTATGTGTTGCAGGCCATCTATCCAAAAAGAACAACTGAACTATGAAATCCCTGCCATGATGAAAAAAGCAAGCACAAGGGAAGGCTTGTTTTTTTTAAAGGGATTTTAAAAAAAGACTCCCAGGCATAACATCAACAGAGAATGTGTACATTAAAGAAAAGGTGGGGGAAAGAGCAGCTCCCTATGAATCTTAGCACACTACAGCTAGGTAAAAAAAACCCCAACCCTTTCCAGAGTGGTACATGGGAGATGGGAGAAAGGTAAGGAAAGAGACAGTCAGTTCAGCAAACATAAATGAGGAACAGCAGGCTGATGGAAGTTGATTAAAATTTAAATTCCTTTGAATAACATTCCCAGTTCAAAATGTAATTTCAGCTCCACTGTATTTATCCGCACAGCCTAGGAAGCATCCAAACAGAGGTTTGCAAATAAGCAAAGTTTGCTGAAGCAGCTACATGTTTGGTATAACTGTTGTATATGCAACAGATAAGAGTGTTTGCCTAGCATTTTGTCTGAAGGGATCTCCATAATTTCCGATTGCACTCATAGAATAATTTTTCTTTAAAGATTGGGTGTGTGAGAAGTTTCCATTTCTTGCTCTCCTCTCCCTTCCCCAGTCTACATCGTCCACCATACAGGAGGAGTTCTGGAGTCCCATCGCATTTTCAGCTGCATAATGGATGTGCTGATTTTTTTTTTACAAGACACAGAAGTGCAAGGTTGTGTAAGCTCTGCTAGCAAGTATTTGTTGGCACATCAGCAGGTGAAAAATAGAATACACACTTATTTACATTCTGGCAGCCCCATAGGATTTTCCAAGCATGATAGTCAGAAGTGGTTTGCCATTGCCTGCCTCTGTGTAGTGACCCTGGTGTTCCTCGGCAGTCTCCCATCCAAATACTGACCCAGGCAGACCCTGCTTAACTTCCAAGATCGGGCTAGCCTGGACTATCCAGGTCTGGGCATTCCATTCGTGCCGACGAGCTAAAAAAGAGTAAGGGAAAATTTGAGACTGCAAGACAGCTCCATCTCCATCAATATGCTGGGCCAGTTCCTTATCTGTGAGTCTCAAGAAGGAGATGGCAGATTCCCATGTCCAAGGATCTGGCAGAACGCTAGTTATTTCAACATGAGGAACAAGCAACCTACTATTTCCCATTCTGCTTTCACCAGAGCAGTTGCTAGGAAAGGCCGCTATGGGTGTGTCCTTGCTAGCTTCTCTTCTTATGCAGAATTGCTACAGAGGGAGTTTTGCATCCAGGTTGGATGAGGCAGCCCTGTCCATACTAGGAGCCTCTCTCGGAGCCCCTTTCAGAAGGGAGGTGACAGTGCCACTCAGTGGAGGTTTTTTGAATTGAAGGATATCAAGATGCAATCAGATCCATACAAAACAATTAAACAACTGTAAGGGGAAATTGTTTAAATCTACCTTTTACAAAAAGTCTAGGAAACAAATATATGTTCAGCTGGCATCTGCAACTCAATAGAGAAGGAAACAGTCAAAAGATGCAGGGGGGGTTCCCACAAAGGTAGCCCACCCCCCGAAAAGAGAGGGCCACCCACTACTCTTCAGAAAGTACTTGTACATAGCACAGGGTCTGAAGATCTATATGGCTGGGCACATTCATATGGAAGTAGATGGTCCTCATCATACTTTGCTATCAGACTGTTTAAGGCTTTAAGAATCAGCATTTTGAGTTGTAATCAGAAAGGATCTGGAAGTCAATCAAGATCTTTCAAAACCAGTAACGTTTATTCCCAATAGTGTCTATGGTTTTGGATAACAGAAAATGAGAAGAATTCCAACACTAGATTCTGACTATTCAATTCAGCATGGAAAAGGAACCTCAATTCTGTAAGGATTTATTTTCTGTATTCTATGTATTCTGAAAGAGGAAACTAGATTCTGGTAGGGTTGGTCTCTCCTTAGGTGTTAAGTTAGCATGAGAGCCAGTGCACTTGATGGTTAGAAAGTCACACTAGGAGTTGAAAGCAGGGTTCAAATCCACACACATCCATTATGCTCACTGAGTGATCTTGAGACAAATCACTGCTTTTCACCCCAACATACTTCATGTGGTTGTTGTGAGGATAAACTGAGGGATGGGAGGATATTGTGTGCTATCCTAACTACCTGGAGAGAAAGGCAGGATTTAAAAAAAAGTAGCAGATGGGACTCCATTATGGGACCTTTCATATTTGCTAATGAAGCCAGTGGGCTCAAATAGCAACTCAGAACCTTTGGAGAAACTGAACTGAAATATTACACAGAGGAAAACATAAATTAAGGTAATGCACTTGATGTGCCACTGTTGATTATCAAGCATGCCTTATGGGAAAGTGCGGGTTCTTTCTGCAAGCTGTTGACATTTGCTTCAAGTATTCAGAACCAAGGGACTACTTCATTCTTCATATCTAGTTCTAGCTTAAGAAATACAAGAATCAGGTTGCTTGTTACAGGATAAAGGGAAAAGATATTCATAAAGATTAGTGATTCATCATGTTTTTATAAAAGCAGAGGAGGAGGGGGAAAATGGCAGAAAAAAAACCAATCTGAAGCTTCCTCTCAGAAGCATCAAGTGAATTGTCCGTGGACTAGAAGACACTTATACACCAACATACCCAACACTATTGTAATGACTATTGATTTTTTGAAACAGGATAATGCAATCTTTAAAAATATCTTGATCCAAGTGTTTCTGGGAACCCTCTTTGCTGAGCAAAGCAGAGGCTGCCAGCAGGTCCCTGTTGCCTGCCTCTCTTTACAGTTTCTTACATTCTGCTGAAATCAATGAAGCGCCACTCCTGCTACATACATTTAGCAGTGCAGAGGCAATCTGCTTCATTCTACAGACCCCTTGCGTTTATCACCAATTCACATCTTTGCAGCTCTTTCCCATCTATTTCCCACTGTCTCTTTTCAACTCTGTGGTTCATTCTTCCACTGGCGCAGTCTTTATTCTAGAGGCAGAGCCGCAGAACAGCCTTGGAGCTGGAGTGCCTCACAAATACATCTTTCTGTGCATTAGGAGCAAGAGTGACTGGGGGAGGCATGACATGCATTAGCCTCTTATGTAATCAGACCTCCAATGTGATATTTTCATAGGTGGGGAAAGAAAAAGTTCTTTCTGTATTCTATGCTGTATACCTATTTTCATTAATATATATTCAGTTCTGAAAAGCACAGCTTTAGTTATTCCTATTACTTCCCTTGAGCTACACAGAGAAGTTCATTGGGCCATTGCAAATGACACAGCAATATTTCATATTACTCTCCAATTTAAGCGCGTCAGGCTTCCTTTGCACAATCAATTGAACAACCCTTACAGATTATGTCTATTGAATTTCCTCTCCAAGATGTGACATATTTCATACACACTGACAGAGTGATTTTTCCTCTCTTCATTTCTAAGGTGGTTTTGTTCGTTTTTGTTCTCTTTAAATTGCAGCTACTAATAAGCCTTTGGGAAAAATGATTGTCTCATTCCCTATCCACTAGGTCAATAGGCCCAGTGACTAAAATATATATTGCAAAACTGGTTCTCTCCCTGCAGACCTACATTAGTTGATTCAATAAAAACTTCAGCCAAACCTGCTGCAGTTTAACTTTCTGTTGACAATATTGCAAGGAAGATCTGACATGGAGACTGCAGGTATCTGGCCACAACAGTATAGCATCTTTCTTCAAAATAAGATCAGGAATGCTTTCAAAGCCCCAGTTTTTCTTCTTTCCAGAAATTGGGTGGAAGGAAGGAATGAGAACACCTGAGAAAGAAAAGGTTAAACCCACTCTTGAAAAGGAAAAAAAACTGGGATAAAGTAAAGAGAAGACAGAAGGTTACTGATGTTAAACCCACTCTTGAAAAGGAAAAAAAAACTGGGATAAAGTAAAGAGGAGACAGAAGGTTACTGATGAATCATACATATATAATATGAATCCCAGTTTACATCTGGTATACAAACATCATTCTGAGTCATTTCCCAAATAGAGATAGTGGCAGGGTGTACAAAGGAAGAGGAATGACATGGTAGAGTTCTGAGGTGGTAGAGAAGACTGTACTACTTCAGTGTAAAAAGGCATGTTGTGGTAGTTAAGAGTATCAGACTAGGGCTGCTTCCTTATGTGGATTGTAGGCTCATTATTTAGATGGCAGTGTTCCCATGATGTCATGCTCCTTCTTAGCATGATTTATTGGCCCCCTTTTGAAGCTCCTTTGATCTGGATCACAGAAGGATCTGCCAGGAAGCTGTGGGCAGAGTGTCTACGTGGATGCTTGAGCTGCAGCCACTATAGGAAGGGGGCAGAACAGCCAAGGTCTGGGGAGACCTGGATTCAAATTCCCACTGGGTGACCTTGGGCCCATCAGTCTCTCTCAGCCTAACCCGCCTCACAAGGTTGGTACAAGACAAAAATGGAGGAAGGGAGAATCGTGGACACTACCATGAGCTACATGAGGGAGGGGGGAAATGCAATACAGGAGCAGGGAGAAAGTAAAGTAAATAAAGCAAGTAAATAAAATCAAGCTCATTAGGAAGAAATATTCTAGACGAGAGCATCCTACTATCTGCTGTGCCCATTTCCTATGTGCAGTATATATATATAAATATACATAAAATTAAAAATGTGACTCCCACTTGCAATCTGATGCAGAACAGTTCATTCAATCACATCATTAAACAGCGTGTGCACACAGGTTTGAAAGTGGGCGGGGTGGGGACTGGAACTCAAAGTAGTTGTGTGAACAGATAAAGCTGTTGTCTCCTGTCCTGTCCAGCCCACCTGTTAAGATCCGCCTCCCCTGCCCTTTCCTTTGGCAGGTGGCAGCAAGAGAGTGGCCATGATCAGTGGGGGAACCGTCTTTGCTCTTACCCTTGAGGCTCGCCTAGTGCCTACCATCCTATCTTTTAGGGATTTATTTTTATTCAGGCTTTCCGCTGAAATCTTTTTAGCTCCTTATGATCTGAGGTTGGTTTTGTGGATATTGTTTAAGGTGCTCAGTATTGGTTTTATGATGTTTTTAGGCCCCTGGCTTTCGCTTTTATACTGCTAATGTATGATGCTATTATGATTTTTTAACTTTTAAGCAACCTCAAACAGGATTCTCGAGAGGCGGCATATACATTCCCCACATAAATGAATAAAATAAATAGCCTTATGACCAATGCTCCCTCTAAACTGTGGAGTCGTGTGAGCAAAAATTCTACTTTGTGAGCTACTGGCATTAAAGTTGTGAGCAAGCAATATGGCTGCTGCATAAACTAGTTTGCTCTGGAGCCATCCTTCCTGAGCTAAGACAAAAATGCGTGAGCCGGATGCTAAAAAACTGTGAGCTAGCTCACACTAACTCAGCTTAGAGGGAACACTGCTTATGGCACATTTCTCATCCCAGCTGTAAGTCTCATTCTGCACATAGGGGAATGTAGGGCAGAAAATGGTTCCTTAAAATCAGGTTTGGGTTTGGGCTGCTGCTCCCTGTTTCGCTCCAGGGGACGTGGTTGGCCACTGAGTCTAACGGATGTTGGACTAGATGGACCACTGGTCTGATTCAGCAGGGCTCTCCTTATGTTCTTATGCTCTCATGAACACCTAATATAAGTATAGCCTTACAGTGAATCAGACCATCAGTCCATCTCAGCCAGTACTGCCTGATCAGACTGGCTGTGGCTCTCCAGGGTCTCAGGCAGACCCGAAGCTCTCCAGGTTCCAGATTCCAAACCTGCAGCTCCTCTCTTACAACACTGGTTTAGAAAGGAAGGATCTCTCTCCCCCCCCCCCATCATCCATTTAACTTCAATGGCATATTTTTCCTTATGGGAAACACACCTGCTTCAGAAAATGAAACACCTTCTGTTCTCTTCCAATCATCAGCAGCTCAGAGCAGGGCAGCCGAGCCAGGCACACATCCTGCTGCTTTCTGTGGGTGGTGTGGGTGAGTGAATAAAGCCTGTGAGAGACAGGCTTGGGGGACACATTAGAGATCATTCTCGTTTTTAAAAACTAGAGTTAATATCAAGACTGAGCAAGTCTCAGCAGCTGTACTCAGAAACAAGTCCCAAGAGAGTCAATAGGGATTGCTTCCAGGAAGGTATCCTTAAGAACTGCAGCACTCTCTGGCATTTTAGAATCGGTGCAGATTTGGTTTTACTGTGTTGGCTTTTAAGAAGTAACATAAGGTCTGACTTCTTCGGGCAGCCTGAAGTCTATCTGGTTCACTCCCACCAGTTGCATGCCTTTGGGAAGCTCAGAAGGCCTACGTGAATGGGCATCCCCAGTTGTACTGAGTACTTCGAGATATACCGCTCCTGGCCAGGGAAGTTCCTTGCCCAGGAGCAGTACAAGTTCCCTATTATAGTCAGTGATTAGCATCCACGAAAGGGGCTTTAATACTCCCTTTCGTGTACTATTGACTTACTCACTCTGCTTTACACGTCGGGAAAAGCCTAACCAGCCCCTCATGAACGATGACCACAAAGCTTCGAAAGGAAAGTGTAAAAAGGGGGGGGGGGGGAGGAAGGGATCGTCCCTGACGTCTGCGATGGGTGTTGGCCGCAAACCTGCAGCGTGCCGGGAAAGGAGGGGCAAGCAGAAGAAGACGTGATCTCCCTCTCCCCCCCCCCTTTAATTATGCATTTCCATGCCCCCTTCTTTCCGCCAGCGGGGAAGCAGCCAGTCGTATTTCAAGGAGCTCTCCATGACCTCATCAAGCGCTCCG